>NW_024097738.1:0-68404 GCF_016545835.1 Crotalus tigris
TAAGTATTATATTCAGGGATTCACTGAAATAATTCTGTAACATTTTAAAATTCACTTGGTTCTCAAATAACGAAGGCAAGATAACATTATTTGCAAAATGAAGCATTTTCTATTTTTAAAGAAGACTATATATACATCAGCTATTACAATTAACTAAAGCAATTGTAAACATATAGCATTTTTTAGTTTGGATTAGACTACAATTTAGTTTGGTCGTCTTTTAGTAGGAATAAGTAAAGCAGTGTCTTCTTCAACTCCTAATGATTTCATGGAACTTGAAATATCCAAGTTGTTTTCTTGGCAACAATATGGAACTGGTTTGCCACTACACTACTTCTTTTTTGTTTTACTATATTAACTTTACTAAATTTGAGCACAACCCTACACTTCCTTATATAGAGGCTATTTGCAGCATACATTGGCATAAAACTCCTTCGAAAATTTCTGTAGATTGAAAATGAATGCTAGCAGCCAAGTGCTGACATCTTAGTGCATATAACCTGGTTATTTGTTTCGTTCTGCCAAGAAATTGCTCTTTTTTTTGCCTAATCAGAAATTTAGCCTGAGTGATCTTATATATTGCATAAGCTATCATTTCATTGCTCTGTCTATATTAAATACATTTAACTGTCACTCAATTGCATTATCTGTATTAAATAGATACATTTCACTGTTATCATTTCTATATTTTAAAAAACCTGTTCTTGAGTAAATAAGATGCATCAAGTATAAATTTCAAAAGATTGAAATCTTTGTTTCTGCTATGTTCTTTTAAGGTTCACCTTGGTTCAAAAACATACTGTTGAATTTAACCAATTGGCCATGGCAAACTCCGAAGGATCTGAAGCAATGCTGAACAGAGTCATGACAAAAGACAACATTGGGGTTGCTGTGCTGTTAGAACTGCGAAAGGAGTTAATAGAAATGTCATGTAAGTTTGTTAATCTAGTAGTAGATTGGACTGACTCATTTCATATACCCTATTTTGAGAGGGAAAAATCATTTGGAAAGGCTGTAAAAAACCAAAAAGATTAATGACTAATCAGTGATACTTTGAAGCTTTCTGTGTTGTGATTGATTTAAGAATGAAAATGTATTTTTATAATACTTTTCCGGCCTTTACAGGTAGTCTTCATTTGGCAATCACAATTGTGACTAGCAGATCAGTCATTCAGCAAAGCATTTTTTAAATGAAACTGCATTTGTGCTTACAATCTTTTGCTTTTTTTTCTTTCTAGATGTGTAAATGTCTAGAAACTTATTTTTTCATCACTGTTGTAATTGTGAACAGTCATTAAACAAGGCACTTACTAAATGAGGACAACCTGTACTGCTATTTACAACATGGCTAGTTGGAAGTGAGAAAAAAACCCTGTTCTTCATATATCAGAATTTCCTAGCTTTTAACATTACTAAAAGAGCAAACCTTCAATTTTTGTAGCAAAGAAAAATATTTTATCTGACCAAGCTACAACTGATAATGTTACTTAGTACACAAGAGATGGCTCTACCTCTAATTTTTGCAATACAAAAGACCCATTGAGGTCAGAAAATTGAAAGTAAAAATGTAACATGAATATTCTTATGAGTTAGTACAGCTTGCTTTTCATCTCATGTTTTTATATTTTTGTGTATGTTTTGTTAATGTTTAATGAAAATTAGATCATATATTCCATACTAAAAATGGACATATATACAGTATTTCATGTAACCATGTAAGGATGCCACTTTTGAATTGCTTTATAAAAAATGCTGATCCCTTGTACTGTCAAAGGACAACAGATTTCTTTGGTAGTGCTACAACAGATTCTTTAGTTATTCACACAAAGGGGCAACTTGAATAAAAACTTGTAGAACAGTTTATTAGCATTTAATCCTGCCTCTAAGTAACATGGCACTTTTTTTTTATTTGTTAAGGTATCTCTTCTGCAAGGGAAACCATTGTCTATTCATGGGAGTCCCTGTATGATTTAGAGATCTGATATGCTCATATTTCTGGTCATGTAGGGAGCCTCTATAAAGAGAAAATGTAGAAGTTATATTGGAAGATAGAAAATTAAAGCAACAATGAGAGTCAAGTTAAAGATATACTGTAGTTCTTTTTTATTGCTACTGTCCCTTAGAGAGGGTATAAATTCCTGGGTAAATTTCTAAATTTCTTTCTTTATTTTTTTTCCATTTACAAAATTATCATATGTGTTGCCTCTGATTTTCTGAGCAGACAGTGCAAAGACTAAAGAATCATCTTGGCTACATAGTTACAGATAGCAGCATTTTTTTTTAAAGCAACACAATTTGTGTGCAGATTATTGTGACGTATTACGCCTTTTTTTTTTCATTGCCGGCAATGGTGGCGGGGTTTTGGCATGACGCATCCGGCCCGTGGGCCGGCAGTTTGACAACCCTGTTCTAGTGTTAGTAATGTAATGCCAACAAAAATGACACTGAGCTAATTTTTCTTTTTTAGTGGTAAAATGGCTAGCTAGGCTAAAGAATCCTGGTTAATTTCCATTGACAATCTCAATTTAGTTGCCCAGAAGTAGGCTAGAGTGAATTAACCATTAAGGTCCATACATGTTGTTTCATTCTTGCCGCATTGTTATGTTATGTTTTTTTTATTTTAGCTGGCAAACCACACTCTGTAATGGATAAACAGCTGGTTCTGGTAGCAAATGCACACATGCACTGGGACCCAGAATATTCTGATGTGAAGCTGGTCCAGACAATGATGTTCCTTTCTGAAGTAAAGAACATAATTGACAAAGCCTCACGGAATCTCAGGCCTAGTGCTTCGGGGGAACATGTAACAATTCCACTTGTATTGTGTGCAGATTTGAATTCCTTGCCAGATTCTGGTAAGCAGATACATATTCTAATTAATTATTAGAACAGTGATATTACCGATTAATTTTTTGTACAGTCTAAAAGAGTTTACATTTTATTTACTGAAATACCTCTGAAGGTATAGGATAGATTCCTTGCTGTTAGTTAGAACTTCAGAAACTTGAAACTGCTACAGTATTCTTGAGCACATTACTGTGCAGAAATGACCAGTTCTGAATTCAGGTTCAATTAGTGCTTCTAAAAAATAAAAAAAAAAGGCAGAGGGTGGAGTACAAAATTAAAATGTCAGAGGTGCCCAAGTAGTTATGTATGGTTCAAAATTCAAAACTGTGAGTAGCAGCGGTCCAAAACACTCTAAATTCTCTGCTTGGCCATCACTTGTTCAGTTTCTGAGTTAAACGGGCATTTAATTGAGGATAGGTGTATAAAGATTTTTATGGATTTAGCTTTTGTATTCGATTTTTGTTCCATTTTTCCTCCAGATATTCAAAGTGACATACATACCATTCCTCCTTCAGTTTTCTCCACAGTAATAATGTTGTCAGTCAATTTGGTGACCTCAAATGACTAGCCCAAAGTAACCTAATGAGCTTCCATGACTGAGGCTGACTTGAATCTAGATCTCTCTAGTCCTAGTCCAGCACCTTAACTAGTACATCTAATAAATTTAATTTCAATTCAGTCTCGCTGCACCAGCTGGATATTTTTCTAATCTCCCATACGTAGCCTGGAATAATACTGACCTTCAATAAAGCATTACACAATTGGTGAAATGGAAGAATTTCAAAGACTGAAATTTGATATGAATATTAAGTACAGGTAGTGCTCAATTTATGATTGCAATTGAGCCGAAAATTTACATTGCTAAGTAAGATAGTTGTTAAGTGAGTTTTGCCCCATTTTATGACCTTGTGACCTTTGTCACAGCTGTTAAGTGAATTACTACAGTTAAGTTAGTAAACATGGTAACTTAACAACTGTCCATCTGGCTTCTCTATTGACTTAATTTGTCAGAAGGTTGCAAAAGGTGATCACATAACCCTGATTCACTGCAACTATCACAAGTACATGCCAATCGTCCAAATTTTGATTATGTGACCATGGGGATGCTATAGTAGTATTAACAAAATGGTTATACATCACTTTTTTCAGTATTTTTGTAACTGCAACGGTCACTCAATGAATGATTGTAAGTCACGGACTATCAGTAGTGGAGTTAGGTTTGTATTATTAATCTTTGGCTCACAAAAATGTAGAACATCACAGTGTCTTTAATTTAGTTGATTTGGTCCAAATCATACTTAATGTTGTATAGACAACAGAAACTATGGTAAGCTGGTAAATATTTCCAGCTTCTTGGTCAATAAAAGCAGTATAAAAATAAAATATATGGTAATATTCTCCTTTGGCCATGATGGAACAATAGAATGAAATGAACAAATTTGCTTTCTTATTAATAGTTCTTTTGTTAATTCACATTGTAATAGGTGTGGTTGAATATTTGAGCACTGGTGGCGTAGAAACAAATCATAAAGATTTTAAGGAATTGAGATATAATGAAAGTCTCACTAACTTCAGTTATAATGGGAAAAATGGAACTACCAATGGAAGGATTACTCATGGTTTCAAGTTGAAGAGTGCCTATGAGAATGGTTTAATGCCTTATACAAATTACACATTTGATTTCAAGGTAAGCTTGATTTTACAAAGAGATTATGACTTCTTAAATTCCCATTGCACTAATGTTGCTTTAAGGTTTATATAGTTTAGTGTGGAAAATCCAATCTGGAAACATTATGAAATGTGAAGTCAGTTATGGTAAAAATTAGGCATGTACAGGCTGAGAATGTACAGGGTTTTGAAAATTGAAAAGAAAGAAATAATTTCCTGTTATAATTATCTAGAAGTGTTCCCTAAAGTTTTGTTATTTCATATGTATATGAAGTTTCTGGAAAGGATCATCACAGGATTAGAGCTAATGGTTGCTAATATGTTGTTTATTTTTATTGTTCTGTAAATTCAGGACATCTCATAAAATCTTGATATTCCCAGGTTGTTTGGGAGAACAAAGTGAAATTAAACCAGGAACAGACATGTTTGTTACTAAATATGAGAGATGGACTTAACAATTTTGAAGAAACACCTATGATGAGTAGAGAGAGATGGCATTTATTCTTAAGTATCAGGGGTTATTCTATTTGATTCATCGTTGATGAAGGAACAATCATACAACATCGGTGACCGTGTGGATCTTTCATCATTTTCATCTGATAAATCAGACATGTTCCTGCCTGGTGAGGGAGACCTGGCTTTGGTGACTCATCTCTTGGCCTCAAAAGATGCACTTACTGCTTATCTTGCCAGAGATGCATCTGACACCAGCGATTAATTCTGCTTTCTCTAGATATAACAGATGGCCTCAAGAGATGAAGCAAGCTCCTTTCTTATGACAGCTTAGAGGGGGCTTGGAAAATACCTGAGTTTTTATTTGCTTTTAAAAATAGGGTAGAATGCTCAAAAAGGGAGGATTTGGGGGGGGGGACCACAAATAAGGAAATGACCAAAGCATGTTATGCTACACATAAAACCTTTTATTTCTTCTATTTATATAGCTGTGTATATCACTTTTATGTGACTCTAGGCAGCTTTCAGTAAAACAAATAAAATGCATAAAATGTTCGATATATATAAAAAATAAAACTCAAAGCAGTCAGTGTAATCTAACCAGTCATTCACACAGCCAAGTGATAGGTTACATGCCCAGGCACCAGGCTAAGGCACAGAGCCAAGATTTCAAGGCTTTACAAAAAGCCAAGAGGGCCAAAGCCAATCTAATATGGGTGCCACAGCAAAAAAGGCTTTCTTGGGCCCCACCCAGCCAATACTTCTTAGCTCAGGGGTCTTCAAACTTGGCCCTTTTATGACTTGTGGACTTCAACTCCCAGAATTCCTCAGCCAGTGTGCCTCACTGAGGAATTCTGGGAGTTGAAGTCCACAAGTCATAAAAGGGCCAAGTTTGAAGAACCCTGTCTTAACTGAAAATACCTAGAGAATGCCCCACCCTGCCATATCAACAAGGACAAATAGCCCAATTTTTAAACATACTCATTTTTGACCCTATGGAATAATATCAGGTTTTCCATTGCCTTGATAAATAGCCAGCTCATAATCACACAACAAACACAATTTGCAATCCAAAATTGCAAATTGAAGGTCACCCTGTTTTTTGCAACATGAAGAGATACACTTGTTGCTGTTTCATTCCCAAAGTTCAGTGAAATCAGTAATTTTTGATACAGCGAGAACTTACATTTTGTGTATACATTCGCACCTTTAAGCCACATTGATGTTTGTAACAGTACAATTACAAACTTAATGAATATTAAACCAAAATTTGATGATAATGGATCAGAACCAGATCATATGACATAAGTGTCCTGTCATCCATTTTACTCTTCTAAAACAGATAGACAGCCAGACATTGTTTTAGTGTTCTAATGTTAGAAGTTTATTGTTACAATGTTTTTTTGTTTTTACCACACCTTTGTAAGCTGCCCAGAGCCATTAAGTGGATGAGAGTATATTAATTTTTTGAATATATAAACTCCAGATTAGGAAATCTATTTATAGCTAATACTCTTACTTCACATTATCTCATTGATGCTTCTCTCATGTCTCTTGTCTTTCTTATACTGATTTTGATTTTGGAAAAAATCCTTGGCTCAGCGAGGTATCTGCATCATAAGATGAATGTTTTTTTCTACTGTATTGGATCAAGGCAATATTCTTATTATGTATGTTAGCTAAATTATTGACATTTTTCAAGAACTACTGGTACTAGTGTATTATGCAGGATGCCTGACAAATGGGGAATTAATTCAGCCACCCTAGTTTCATTATCTAGAATTGTTCATAGCTTAGCAATCTGGTCCTGATTATCACAGCCAGAACCAAAGCATTTTTAACCCGTCCTATTCTGTCCTAAGAAGTAGAATTGAACTTCTTCTAGGCCAGTAGCATGAAGATTTCTGTTCTGCCTGTGGAAGCAATTGATTTCAAACTACAGGAAAATGTATATTGGAACAGGCATTTTTATATGTCTGAGAAGTCTGCATAAGCTGGCCATCTAAAAACACACCAGTAGATATTTTGAGATGAAATTAATGTGTTTGTACAAACCTATAGTTTATTATTGTAAAAATATTTACGCAGTTCCTTTTTCCTTCCTTTTTTTTTAGGGTATTATTGATTACATCTTCTACTCTAAACCTCAGCTGAATATTCTTGGCATCTTAGGACCTTTGGATCATCATTGGCTAATAGAGAACAATATAAGTGGCTGTCCACACCCGCTCATTCCTTCTGACCACTTCTCACTTTTTGCACAACTGGAGCTGGTGCTGCCTTTCCTGCCCCCGGTAAATGGAATCCATCTGCCTAGCAGGAGGTAGTCAAGTACATTTTAGAGGACGACCTCAGTGTAATTTGTAAAATTGTAAAATCTGAATATAGAGGAGTGAGGTATGGCCAACAGGGATCTTTCTTAATGATCTTAATTTTAAATCTAATAATTTGTTAAAGAAATAGTAAAAGCCAGGTGCTATCAGACACACAATTCTGAGCCCAACATGCTTTATATACTGTTAGACAGGGATTGGTGCATGGGGCACCTTTCTTAGATTTGTTACCAATAATCTGTTTGTTTTATCCAATGTAATATTTCATGCCTTGAAAATAGGGAATTACTATAATAAATTCTCTTTTGCACAGATATCTGTAGCACTACTTTTTGAGGCCAGTAGTTAAAAATCAAAAGACCATTCTTCCATACTTCACTCCCTTCTTTTTCAGACTTGTTTGTTTGTAAAATATAGAATTTGAATTTAGCCTTTATTGATTGTATATGAACAACAGAAAACCTGTTTATGAGATTTTGTACTTTAAAAAAAATCAGATTTGGAAAATGATTGTATTGTAAACTAAGGCTAAATTTTTATCTGTTTCATGTGTTATAAAGGCCAGCTTGTAAAAGAAGTTGCACCAGATTTTCTCTGCTAATGATTTGCACTGTTAGGGCTTTTAGCCCATATGTACTACTTCATTTTTTTAAATTGAGAACACCGCTTTTAAATCTGAATTTGGTAAATTCATAGTTAACATGCATCCGTTTCTTTCTTTCTTTTAACTTAAAAGTGGCAACTTTCACTTGTTTTTTGGAACAGAGAAGCTAAGCAGTGTCTGGTTAGGCTTTTGTGGATGGATAGCACTCATCAGTATGATCACTCTAGCATTTTTCTGTCAGAAGTGGGTTGGGCAGAACATTGTGTACAGCTCTTTAATTTCTGTGTTGAGTCACCAATTTCCTATCTCCACTGTGCCTGCTTGATTTTGTTCTCAATTAGCACTGCCTGTGCATGCAGAGGGAACCTGGGCATCCTCTTTTATTTTTAAAAATAATGTTAACATTTTGTGAAAATTTTATGAAGATACTTTTGTATAAGCTGTGGCATCTATTTTGTTTTCCTTTTGTGAAGCTTTGGAATATCACTTTTATGAACATGCTCAGATGGTGGGTACACAAATTCTAAGCTTCTGATTACCCCTGCACTGCTTCTTTCAATGTTATTGCATAATGCTGTTTCTTTCCTAGCCTCACTCCCCCACTAAATACCATCATGTGAATTCCTTTTCAATTTAACTGTATTCCTCAGTCCTTGAAGATTAAGTATACCGGTCTTCTATTTTATGAAGCAGTGTAATTAGAAATGCTTTTTCAGTACAGGTTCCCTAGACAACATTTCAGATCAATCATTAAAGTGACCAAGTCCTTTTCTGTAAAGTGTCAACAAAAAGAAAATGTGTACCCACATAGTGCCATTAGTGTTTGAAAGCCGTGTGTGTGTGTGTGTGTGTGTGTGTGTGTGTGTGTGTGTGTGTATGTGTGTATACAAACACACTTTTTGTATACACACACGCAACGTGTTCTAAAGGGGAATTTTATCGAATCCTAAGTAAGCATACCTTCAATATTACCTTATATAAAGAAAGAACTTGGTCAAACTGCTTTTGTTTCAACTGCAGGCAGAGAAATAAAAGCTCGCTCTTGTATTGAGATTCTGAAAATAATGACTTTTAAAAAAATAAAAATGGATCTTAATAATTGAATATTTTATAAAGAGGAAATTATCTGCACTTAGAAGTGCTTAATCATTTTGTTTTGAAGAGAACAATAAATTTGCAATGAATTCATGTTTAAAACATTTTAAAGTTTCAGTAGAAAAAGGGGAGATCTTGAATCCTTGTCTAGGACCTGATTTTTTTTTCTTTTGTCATTGTTGTGGGGTTTTTTGTTTTTTGTTTTGATTGTTTTTTGGGGTTTTTTTAGTTATTCAAATACCAAACATGTCCAGTTTATAATCAGTACATCGGAATGCTGGTAACAATTGATGTAGTAGATCCAATGAGTAGTGATTGTTTTTTTTTGTTCTTTTCTTATTTTTTGGTTGGGGTTATTTTGTAAAAGTGTGAATAAAAGGTGTTTTACTCATCTTTCCTTAACAATGTGTTGGTAATGTATGTCATGACAATTTTCTATGACAGTGGAACCAATTTAGCTTGTCATATTTTACAACTCTTTTGTTTCCTGATCATCTGGATTATTTAGTAGTATGTCCAGAAAGCTTTATAGAAGGGAAGCACTTATACATTTTATATTTCTTGGAAGGAGTTGATTTTTTTTTCCATTTGAATTGGAGCTTGAGTGCACTTGGTAAATCTTAAAGGTTTAAGCTTTACAAATCCTTTTTCACCTTTAGTTGTTCAGTCATAAATACATATCTGTAAGAATTTGTGGTAGCATATTCAGTGCTTAGAAGCCTATTTGGGTGCTCTTCTATTCTTGCCTGGACATATTGCAGTCTCTGAGCTGCTCAATTTAATTTTCTGTGTTTGGATAAGAAGATGAAGAATGAAATCTCACCAGAAACAATAGAGCCCCTTTGGCATCAGTGGACCTTTGGTCAGATCCTGCAGCAATGAATTGAAGCTCACTTCAAGGAAATATTCTGCAACTTTACTGAATGATACATTAATTGCACCAAGGAGTGTAATACTATTTTTAAATCATTTCTGCATCAAATTCAGATATTTAATAAATAAATGCAATAAACTATGTCTTCACAAAATGCTAATTTCCAGTAACTTTAACACTTTATTTACTTAAGGTGGCTTTGGATGTTGCCATAATATATGTTCAGTATTTCTTATTAATGTAATCATATATATTAAGTCAAAAGCATAGAGCATTATTGGGCATGAAGTGTCCTGTCCCTATCCCCTAGTTTAAGAAAAAGAACTAAATATGTCTATTTGGTTCTGAAATGTGCATACATTCAGTTGTTACAGAACTTACATGGAAAATATAAATGTTAGGGATTTTGAAATGTTAAGATCACCAAGAATAATATCGAGGATATGTGTGTAATTATTTTGTCCCTGTTTATTTGTGGGTTTAAAACATACAAGTCTCCATTGTAAAACTAATCATTCAAAATGCAGACTTGCACCCACTTATGTAAATCTCCGATAAAATTATATGAATTTTGCTGTGGCTTAAACATAGAATAGTAGGTTCAGATATCACTTCTCACTTCATCCATAGGACAAAGAACTCAAAAGACAAAATAATTGCACTACCATTTTTCAACAGAGTTAATCACTGCAAATTTCCAAGTCAAATTTACTGCTTAAATAGTGAATCTGTTTTATTTTCTCATCCAGCCTGACACAGTATTTTCATATATGTTAACTCCTGATATACTTTTCAGTTGTGTAAGCTTCTTTAAAATGTAGGTATCTTGGTATGTTTAAGTAGTGTCTAAATTTTAGATAGTCTCTATTCACAGTACTTCTGTATAACGTGTAATGCACTGGACTAACTCTTGTTTACCATATGTGTAACAAAAAAAAACCAGCACATCATCTGCACTAAGCTCAAAGAATGTTGCATTTGTCCATAGGCAGCTCTTCAATATGATAAATGGGAAATTGAATATGGTCTGATGGTAAACAAGGGCTTTTACTGTTCTCTTCAGTGGAACTTTCTTCTTGGTCAAATTTTAACTAGCTAGTATTATATTTATATACAGGGTTGTCTTTTTTTTCTTTACCAATGTATTTTCCTACTCATAGCTGACCAATAAATTCAATATCTGTTTCAAATCTCCTTGAAGTCTAATTTTCATATTTCATTTGTATATGAATATATCTAATTTCATTAGATTGTTCAGTTTTTACAGTAAGGGTGACTCTTTGTATTAAGGAAGATCCCCAACAGGTCATAATTCCTTTTAATTGACCAGAGCAATTGAGACTGAAAATGCAAGTGGGTACACTTTGAATCCTTGGATTTCTATCAGAAACAAATGGCCTTTCTATTTTGTTTGCTTTTTGCCTTTCATTTTTGCCATTTAAACAGAGAATTACATTTTTTTAAGATCTATGGTAAATTTTTAAACCATGTTAAGTTTTCACTCATATTCCAAGTTGCCAGATACCTTTACTGAGCCATATAGCTGTGTAAAACTTTGACTTAGATATGTTGTTCTATTGTTTTAGGATTTCTGCTAATGGGTTTGCTGTGGCAATCTTGTTTCCTTTCTCTTATTTGTAAAGCTGGTCAAAGTCCTAATAAAATAATTTCATTTTGTTTACATTGCTGAGAAGATTTAAATCAGTGATTCTGAAGCCTTAGTGGATATAACTCTAGATGATGCAGTGAAGAGGAAAAAATACTCCTAAATATTTAGATACAAAAGAATTAAGCATACATTTACCAATCTAGATAGTGGGTGCAGTCCAGCAAAGCCCAGGAAAGTCAAACTGTAAGCAACCGATTAGGAGCAAGAAAGCTCTTCACAGATTAATTTTGGAAGATGGAAAATGGACCCTATTAGACCTTTGTTCTAGATTGTATCTTCCCATCAAGAAGAGGAAACCTCTCCTGGCTTGCTCTTCCTAAGGGAAAACCAATTGTCCCAATTCCAGAATGAAGATTGGAAAATCAGAAGAAATTCATCCGCTGGGAAAATATGGAACTAGATCCAGTTATGATTCTTCTAGTAATGTGTATTACAGATTGAACTGAACTTTTCTTTGTGTACCTGCTGCATACAGTCCTGTTTTGGATAGGAATCCTCATTTCCTTGTTCCCCTTTTGTCTTTTTAATTCTAAACTGGTTCCTTAACAGTTAATATACAATAAATCTTAAAGCATCTTATTATCCTGACATTCCTTCTGCCAAGGAAGAAAACTAACACCTTGCAGTATTGATGCTATAGAAGAGAATGAAAGGAATAATAAGCAAGAGGACTTTCCACTCCCTTCCAGAGTGTGGAAAATTTGTCGTTGTGTGAAAGCAGTAGCAACACTTCAAAATTGTGGTGGTTGCATCAGCAAAGATTGTGAGGGAAAGATTAATATATTCCAGAAGGGCCAATCTGCTACACTTGGGTGCAGAGGTGTCTAAGTATATACAAAGTGTATACTCTTGCAGTGAGATACATCAATGAAATATTAAGGAGCTTAAAAATTATTATGAATAAAAAATAGAATAACAGAATGCTTATAAATATATGCCTGTATTTTTCAAGAAGTAACGGGAACATTTCAGTAATAAAAGGGTCCTGATTCTAGAAATCTAGAGTTACATAGTAGCTGTAACAAACATACAAAAAGCTAACAGTTAGTGATCTAAATTGCATTAAATACTTCAAAAATATTTATTGAATCTGTGTGGGTATATTAAAAATGATTTTAAAACAAGGACTGGAATTCTTACAGTTTTGAGAACACTTAAGAGTACTGTTTTTTAAAAGTTAAACCTAAAAGGGGAAACATTACCTACTTTATTTTTCTGACAAATGGAAAGATGTATCCATGCCTTTCTCTGGTGCATCCCCCACGAGACAAATATCTAAATAATAAATAACTGCTCTTTCTTCAGCAATATTCCATTTGTCATGGTACTGTTTTTGGAAGTTGGGATATTTTGCATTGTGATTACTTTAGGTCAAGTGGATGGAAACTAATCAAGGAGAGAAGCAACCTAGAACTAAGAAGAAATTTCCTGATAGTTACAGTGGAACAATTAATCAGTGGAACAACTTGTGTCCAGAAATTGTGAATGCTCCAACACTGGAGGTTTTTAAGAAGAGATTGGATAATCATTTCTCCGAAATGTATACGGTTTCCTGCCTATGCAGGGGGTTGGATTAGAAGACCTCTAAGGTCTGCTATTCTATTCTGTTCTGTTCTGTTCTGTTTTTTAAAGCAGAATAAAAAATGTGGCCAGGAGAGCTAGACTATGATGAGAAAATTTGTAACAATTACGAAAAACAAATTCAGTCTTAAATGGCAATTTACAAGATAATCCAAAAAAATAATCATGGTCTGGTTAAAAGAAAAACTAATAAACTGATGCTACTGTATGTAGCATAAAAATGAAAAGTAAAATATGGTACAGTAGGAGAGCATCACTCTCAAAAAGCTAATTGCTAAGCCACGTAGCCCTGAGAAGCAGCGTATTGTAGTTTCACCTCTCCTTACCTTCCACAGATGTGGGACCACAAAGAATTTTTCCTTTATTGCTCTAACAGGTTATGAAAATAAAGCAATCTTGCAATTACCCATGTGCCAAGTTATAAAAGCCTTTATAGGAAAAACCCAGCATTTTTAATTGTACCTGGATTAGAAATGGTAACCAGTGCAGAACCTTAATATTAGACTAGCATGTCAAATTATTTCCTCCAACAGTTTCATATAGATGTTAAAAGAAGGATTGAAGACTACATATGGCATTCAATAAGTTATAGACTACCAAGCCTGTCACTCATCCTCCATTACAATAGGCTGGAACTATTTATTGAGAAAGGGGGGGGAACCATTCTATTCAATCTTCAACCCTCATAGGTAATCCAGTATGATGATATGGTTAAAGTACCTAGGGAGATGTGCAATCTCCATCCAGGTCCTGACATAGATCATCCAAGTCAGCCATTTCATACCTGCCAAAACTATTGTCTGTTCTTAGGAATACGCTACTTAAAAATCAAAGCAAATCACATCACATTTAACTCATGAACAAATTAGACTTGGAGCCAACTTCGGAATAGAAGTTGAACAGAAAATGCTTCATACGCTACAGATAAGGCTTTCAATTCCTGATGGGATGAAATAACATTTCAACAGTTTTAATATTAGAAAACAAAGCTATTAGGGACAGAGTTCAGTTCACAAATTAAGAGTTTTTCCTTCATCAGAATGTAGCAAGTATACATTTGAATTACTTGAAGGACCACCTTTCTCAAGTTAGTTCTACCCATCTCGTCAGATCTGGCAGGAGGAGCATAATGTAGGTCCCATGAGCCAGAGAATGTCATCCGGTGGGATCCAGGAAGATAGCCTTTTTTGCTCAAACATCTACCAAGTGGAACATCTTCCCCCTGGAGATCTGATGGGCCCTGACCCTGCTGGCTTTTTGCAGAACCTTGAAGACAGGAATACAAGAGTGTGGCTATGCTAGTGGTTATGCTGAGCTGAATTTGATGATCTGGAATATGAGCTCTTTTATGTATCTTACAATGCCATTTAAGTAGGCTTTTATATTGTTTCTAGTTTTTAAAAATTATATTGCGTTCTTTTTGTATTTGTTTAATTGTATGTAACAACAGCAACAATATAAAGAATCTGCTTCAATTCCTAATTAATAATTGGGCTAGCTTTCACAGCATTAAGTATCTGCAGGATAACAGTTATGAAAAATGCTTGGCATTTTAAAGATATGGGCATTTATTTTCTTCAATTTGGAATACTATGCTTCCGAGATTTGTGTCAGAACTATTAAATCAATCCACTAGCAACTTGATAAACACATCACTCTCACTTTTCCAAGCTTGTTTTAAAAAAGGAACCTAATATTTAAAATACTTAGCAAAACCTTATACTTTTTCACATCAAGAAAATAAAAATGTATTAAATCCTTTTATCAATAGACAAGAGAATATTAACATTTTATTTCTACTTTTTAAAATTACTGAGGAATGCAGATTAGGGTACTTGGCAAAAATTAGCAAATATTTTCCAACCATGGTTAGTTATCCATCATATTAAAAATACCCTCATAAGGGAGGTGGTGGTCATTTATTAATTGCGTTTGGCATTTCATTGTTTTTTTTTTTGTATTTATGCACCCTATTTTTTAATAATCTTGCTATAAAACCAGTAACAAGGGGGAACCATCATAATTTAATTTCTGAAGCACCTGTGATAGTACTATCATTTATAGAGCTGTCTGTGCTGCAAACATTTTCACCAAACTCTTAATCTTCCTGAAATTCAGTTTTATAGGCGTCACATCCAGCTTACTAATTACCCATCCAAAATTGATGAGTGACAATGTTTTAAAAGTTCTCTACACATGGAGAACACAATATTGTATATGGACTTAAGGCATTGCTTAAGATATATCTAAGCTAATAATTTGTGTGAGATTCAGTTCATATTTTATATTTCTGCATGTTTTCCAAAAATCAAATTAGGAGTTTGGATTTTGTATAACATGCAAACCAAAATTAATAAGATAGAAGCTTGTGTTATTAATATTAGACATATTCACCATTTTGAGTCGTTTATAAAAAATAATGGCAGTATATAAATAAAATATAATAAAAGATATCTTACTAAGTTTGAAAGCATTAGATTCAGAATTATACTTTGTTGTCCCATTCAAGTTATAGAATTCAGTTTCCCTTTAGATATCAGTAGACCTTATGTGAAGTTCTGATGATGTTCAGTGGTAAAAGTATGCAAGCCCTTCAGAAAAACTGAAGGGGCAAATTGTTTTTTCACCACAATGTATATTACTTATAGCCTTGTGCAAAATGCTACATTACCACGAGATGGCAGAATTGATGTGTATATGCATAATGGAAGGAAATCTAGTCTAGAGCATTCGGCTAATAAACAGTGCCATTCTTGTCAAAATGCATGTCTTATAATCCATCATCAGAAACATTGGAATATTTTTTAGCTGTCACAGAATAAAGTTGGCTACCAGCGAATTGTTCAGTTGCAAAGGAAATTGTACAATTGTTTGGAGATCAATTGTGTACAGTACATTGCGAAGGAGGAGAGCACATCTGCTCAGAGAAAGGCTGAAGTCATTACTATAGTGGATTTTATCAGAGGTGTTCAACCTCTTTGAAGTAAATGATTCTATTCTAAGGTGAAATATCTGAAACCTCAAATGCCACATCCATTAGGAAGAGACAGAAGGTGTTCAACAATCAGGGGTCCTATTAGCACTTTCCCCTCAAACACTCCATTAAAAATATAGCAGGAAAAAGAAAGGGGAAGTGGGAGTATGTAATGGACAGGAACAATCTTATCGGTATTTATCATAGGGATGCTGGGGGAATTTCCCATTTGGGGCCAACTGAAAAGGCAGCAAAGATTAGAACACATTTTTCTGCATCCTAACTCTCCAAAAGTTGAATCAATTGTTTTCTGAAATTTGACAGGTTACTGGCATAGCAATCTTTCCATTTTATGCTATTCTGATTAAAATTGTCCCCAGGAATCCCTTTCATTTTAACCTCTTTTGCCCTCCCCCCCTCCAAACCTCTGTGGGAATCCATCTGAAATCTGTATGGCTTCAGCTTCTGAGGGCACTGTGCTTGAAAGTATTTCCTAGTTTTATGGTAATGGGAACTTTATAACCATTTCTTCTTCTCCATATTAATTAAATGGGAAGATATACCAAGCCCCAGTTTTCAAAATATCCCTTCTGTGGTTGTCCTTAAGGCTAGCTGGGAATACTGCAGCTGGCAGAGGTGTGATTAAGTCTAGGGTCTAATCTCCATCTTCTAAATAAAAAAAAACATCATGTGAAAGCTTTAATGTGTGCTAGAGGTGGGTACAACATTGGCAACAGAGTTTAAACAACTTTGTTAGTTTGGTGAAAGCAAATTTGGTTGATCAAAAAATTATAATGTCATATAAATTATAATATTACTAGTAAGTAATATTATATGAGAAAGGATACTCTGTGAAATGTGGAACAGGAATAAAAAATACTATAAAAGACTGCAATAAATGAGGATGAGAGAAAAATAATATATATAAGGTGCACATAGAGAAAAAGATACTGTAGCTGCAAAAGAATGTAGCCATAGCGATTTGTCTGAAATGGCATAGGGTTTCCTGCCTGAGCAGGGGTTTGGATTAGATGACCTCAAAGGTCCCTTCCATTATTATTATTATTATTATTATTATTATTATTATTATTATTATTATTATTACTACTACTACTACTACTACTACTACTACTACTACTACTACTACTACTACTAGAAATGGTTAAAAAGAACAGAGAAAATATAGAGCAATTCTGATGGAGGAAAAATGTAAGCAGATGAAGTATGCTAAATAAGGAGCCTCCGGCAGTGTGGGTGAAATTAAGAATAAAAGCGATGATGTGATTTGGGATGAAACTAGAGAGAGAGAATGCTGAAAGAAAGATATTAAAGACTATTGTTAATGTCTCCAAGAGTGGAATTGAACCAAATACTACAAATGTGATGGTACATGAAAGACTACATCAGTGATAAATGGAAGAAGACTATTATGGTTCCCCTATTCAAAAGGAAATATAAATGCAGGAAAATTAACTTGCTAATTGTTCCAGTCTCCAGACTACACCTTTCCAGCTTCTTTAATCCCACTCCTTAAAACATCCGTTTCTACCATAATGCTATCTTCCTATCTTTGATATTCTTTTTTGCTAAAGAAAGGAAGTGACAGTATGCAGAATAGGAGAACAGACTGGATTTGATTATTTCTGAGAAATTATTTATGCTTTTTTTTTATCCTAGGAGAGTTTGTTAAACTAAGAAGAGTCAAATGTCACTTTGGAGAATCTCTTTGCATTCATTATAGGAGTCTGTAATCATTATGTGCACATCACATTACCCCAATGGCCTTTTTAAAGCTAGCAATGCTTGCAAATGCAGACATAATGGATTCATAATATGAATTTTCATTGCTCCAATACTACTTTTTTATTCAGAATTACACACAAAACCCTTAACACTTTCGCCTGAACAATAAGGCAGCTCCAACAGAAGGGAAGGAGGATAAATAGAATCATCAAAATGATTTCAGAGATATGGAACACCACAAAAATAGAAATCAACTTCCTGCTATTTTGGACACTTTCTAAAACACAATTATGCTGTTCAAAATGATTTAATGAAATCTAAAAACGTACAAAATACAATTAGCAGAATATCCATGAAATGTCTACTTCTAATAAAAGGTGTGAAGAACAAAATGATTAGTTTGTATTCTTTGGAGTTATGTGAGATTATATAATTTCTGGGGAAGTATACATTATTAAATAATTAAGTATCATGAAAAAAGGCTCGAATTCCATTTCCATATGTTCCATGCTGCACTCTGAATTACTACCTTTCCAGATAACTCATTCCATATTTGCTTAATCATGATTTAATAAATTAAGCAAAACTTGGCTATTTATGCCATACTAAACCATAAACTATGGTTTATATTGATGGTTTCTATAACATGCTAAGCCAGCACCAAAGTCAACCATCTGTTTTATGGAGTCAGCATTTCTTTTGACAGAAGGTAGAAGGCCTTCCAAATACTCCTGGGCTTAGGTCGCTTTGTTTATTTTATTTTGTTTAGAGAGTGGTGTTAGCCTTGTGTAGTAGTCTAGACAAAAAGCACATCCAGAAGTATTAACTCTAACTTTATTGTAAGATTATGCTAACAGAATCTCTTCCCCCCTCACCTTTACAATCCAAGAAAGGGGAGGCATTTCTTCTGAGGTATTTGTCCTGCCCCCATTTCTTCTGCAGGCTCAGCTGCTTCTTGTCAGCCAGTTATCCACAGCATGGAGGGGAAAAAGGAACAGCCTAAAGAAGGAGGCAGTAAGAAAAGTCAACCAACTAGTAACACCTGATAAAGGCTGCCTTGTCTTTTTGCCATCTGGGGGGGGGGGGAGGAATAGAAGTATGTCAGAAGATCATCAAAAGAGCTTTTTTTCATATTCAGGTTGTGCTGGAGAGGAAGAGAAAGAGAGAGAGAGAAGGAGGGAGGGAAGAAGAATCAGGCCCATTAGTACTTTAATGGTGTTAGAAGGATCAGATACCTTTTTTCACAGTTCATGTTGAAGTCAGGAATCCAATAAAACATGCTGGACAATCCATGCTGGCCAAAGAAAATATATTTATTCAACCCAAGATTGTCAAGTGACATTGGGTAGTTACCACAAAGGGACTGTTCCTCTACCTCCCTTATGGGCTTTTAGTCTAAAGAATCAGCCAATAGAATCAAATGCATTAACTTATTTCTCCTCTGAAATCCTTTCTTCTTTTTATATTCTCTTAAAACAGATGTGTATATAAATGGGCATTTTGTCTTTCCCATATATTTGTCTTCCTGTACACAGAAGGTTTTGCTGTGTGATATATTCACTCATTTATGATGGCAGGAATCAGCCTTTTTCTTTTTATAAAATGGCATTACTACTGCCTATAAAACCTTTCACCAATTCTTAATTCAAACTTATTCTAGACATATAACAAAAATATGCCAACAATGAGAAATTACCACAAAGTCATAGAGCTGTAAGAATGAAGAAACCTCTACCAACTGGCTTCCCTATTGTTGCTAAGGCACAGGAATGAATTGAGAATTTATATATTATAAAACTATTTCAGGTGATATAACCATGCCTAAAAAAATAAAAACTAAATAAATAAATTAAAAAAGATGCTGAGACTCTAGAAAGAGTGAAGAGAAAAACGGTTGTGGGAATTGGATATGTCTAGTTTATTGAAAAGAAGGATTAGGGTTGACATTATAGCAGTGGTTCCAATATTTGAGGGGATCAATCAATCTATTCTCCCCTGCTCAAGGAAGAGGGGTCAATCTATTTTCCAAACTACCTGAAGACAGGAGAAGAAGCAATGGATGGAAACTAATCAAGGAGAGAACCAACCTAGAATTAAGGAAAAAATTCCTGACAGTTAGAACAATTAATCAGTGGAATGAGTTATTTCCAGAGGTTGTGGCTGTTCCAACATTGGAGGATTTTAAGAAGATATTGGACAACCATTTGTCTGAAATGGTATAGAGTTTCCTGCTTGAGCAGGGGGTTGCACTAGAAGACCTCCAAAGCCCCTTCTACCTGCTAGGTTTAGGTGGCAAGGACTGGCCCAGGACAATGCTCTGATTTACGCATTCCTTAAGCCAGAGTTTGTATGTAGGGCAGGGCAGCAGTGAAGGCGAAGCAAAGGCCCCCCTCCCCCCGTTTTGACAGCATGCTCAGTTACACCGTGGAGTTTAGTAGAGTGGAAAAACCAAGGCAGAACATTTCCAATAGCTTCTTTATCTTTCACTGATAATGAACATTGCATAGGATGCATAGGTCTCTGTTTATTGCTGCTGTTTGTCACAGGATTAGTGGCGTAAATTTCAGGAGGTGTGAGCTTTGGTGCTGTTATCAAAGCACAGTAATTAGCCTAGAACGTTGTGCAAATCCAACTCATAGGATTATTTTATAGTTCAACATGTCATGAGAAGAGCTTAGGTTAATTCAATAAAACATGGTTTAATTAAATGTGAAAATAGCCAATTAAGAGCATTGTGGTGGTAAAAATAGTGTGGTTGGCAAGATGCAGAAACCTAATGTGCATCCAGATGGTATGCTAATATTTTTCAGACATTACTTTTCTCTTGAAAGCTAGCATAGAAAGCACAGTAGCTACAAGCAGAATTACAGTTTATTTTTTCACTCTGGTCCTTCCCCCAAATTGAGATTTTTATGTATTTATTAAATTTATATGTCACCCGTCTCACTGGCAAGTGACTGACTCTGGATGGCTTAATACAATTCTTTCCACCAAATTTTTTTACTGTGTGCTTTCCTACTCATATCACAGGGAAATTGTGTTGCTATTTCAGTTCTTATCCCCCAAAACAAATTTAGGGAACAGAACAACACTGGGTAAACGCAGAAGGGTCACTGGACAATGGTTAAAACATCTAGATTGTAAAATGTGACTAAAGTACAGGTGTGTGTGTGTGTGTGTGTGTGTGTGTGTGTGTGTGTGTGTGTGTGTAAGAGAGAGAGAGAGAGAGAATGAGAGAGAGAGAGAATTGCCTCTGAGTCTGTCTTGATGCCTGACCACTGCCTGGGCTAGTTCCTACAATTTTCTTGGCAAGATTTTGGAAGTGGTTTGCCATCCTAGGACTGAGAAAGAGTGGGTGGCCCAAGGTCACCCAGCTGGGAATGGGACGACTCACTGCAGCCAGGTGGGCATGACCGGGTAGGCATGGCCATCTGAGTGCTGCCAGGTGGGCATGGATAAGTGGGCATGGCTGTGTTGATGTGAAGGATTAGGTGCAGCCCACTTGGGGCAGAAAACTCAGGGCACATGACTTGAGGCAGGTGAGTGGGAGAAGCCAAGTAGACACAACCACGTTGATGTGGGGCCGCCAGGTGGGCATGACCAGGTGGGCCAAAACAAGTCACCACGGGCAACTGGATATGGAGCCAATTCAGCACTCTGCCAAACCAAAAATCACCCAGAGACATGCTGGCAAACAGGAAGCAGGGAAGTGGCAAAATTTGAAAAGGCAAAGGGTGGATTCCCCCCCCCTTCTTTTAGAGAAACACTGCTTTTTTTCTTGCTGCTTCCTGAGCAGAGATTCCTATCTCTGGCAGGGAGGGAGGGGCTGAATGGATTTCTCCCCACTCTTTTGGTGAAGCAGAACATTTTTGCTCTGCTATCTCTGCCAGGGAAGGCAAAGACAAGGCTGTGAGAGTAAACAAAGAAACTGTCACACTGTTGCCAACATTTCCTGTATTCTTAGTTTTTACTTCCCTCAGTGAATAGTAAAATAAAAGTGTTACTTTAAGGATATCATCATGAAAAAATATTTTTGAGCGATGATCAAGACTGAACTGTGAAAAGGCAGCTGTTAAAGAATTTGCAGTTATACAGCTTAACAACAACAACAAAACAGATCTTCTCACTAGTTGCACCTTACCAAGATAGAACCATTCCCAGACAACAAGAGTCATCTTCCTTAGTGCAACCCATGACATGGCCCTGTGCATGAATGATGGCACCATTATGTGATTTGATAAAAAAAAAAGTCAATGGTCTCCCATCACAGTGTTGTGGTACAGGTAGTCCTTGACTTAAATCATTCATTGAATGACCCTTCGAATGACACTATAAAGAGTGACTTATGACAATTTTTCACAATTATGATCATTGCAGCATTCCTGTCGTCACATGATCAAAATCCAGAAGCTTGGCAACCGGAATGTATTTATGATGGCTACTTTTTGAGACTGCCATATGCAACCAGAACACAGAGCTACTTTGAAGAGTTGCCTGTAGGTATTATATTTGCATGTTTATCACTCTTCAGAGCACTAGTGTGTAACTCAATCCAAAGTACTGTGTAGCTATACGTATTAAAATACTATAGAAGAGCATTTTATCTGGTTGCACAGTACAATCTTTGGCGGGGTGACGGTGGTGGTGTTCGTAGCTATTTTACCGGCATGTAAGTCTTCTTCACTCAATGGGAACATCCAGATTCCTTCTGGTAGTGAGGACAATCTCTTTTGATAAATGTAGTTGGTATACTATATTTATATACTGCCCAACAGCTTAAGAGTGTGTGTGTTGTGTATGTGAGTGTACTGTATATGCCTGACCACTGTGAAAACCAAGAGAATGGAGTTGGATCCATTACCCAGAACTTCTTTAATATATACATACTTTATCCCTTTTGTATTTAGTATTCATGGCAGGTGCACATACAGCAGGACAATAGCAGAAATGGATGGACTTTTGCCTTGATCCATTTGAATAATGTATTTCAACTACTACAGAACTGTAAATGTTATCTGGTCCTGGAACATCCTGTTTTCCAAGTTGCTGCGCTAGTGTAGCAGTTGGATGTTAGTCTTGTGTTTCTCAACCTTGCCCACTTTAAGATGTGCTGATAACCACTGTCAGAATTCCTCAGCCAGAATTCTGGGTGTTGCAGGTCACACATCTTAAAATGACCAAGGTTGCAAGACACTGGCTTTGCCTCTAGTCAGGGATGAGAAAAAAAATGCATACATGGCAAGGAACGTAAATTAGGCCTGCTACATCCTTGTAAATGACCCATCATCAGGTTTCTCTGACTTTCTCACTGAAAGCATATATTCTAATCCTCCACAAAATTCCCAGTGTGAATTTTAAGAAACTTAAGATACACTCCTCCCAAACATAATTGTTACTTTGAGATTTGACATTGGGGTGGTAGGTAATACTCCAATGTCCAACACCTGACAAATAATGTTGCCTATACACTGAAACTTTATAAAGCAAAAATGACCAAGAAGCTGAAGCAACTTGCCTGACTGAAAATGACAGAACCTTGGAGGCCTTCAGTTTAGAAAAGTGGCAAACAATGGGAATATAAAAATGCATAGGATGTGGAGACAGCATATAGACAACTCTTTAATATTTCTGGAATTGAGTTCATATGATTAAAAAGAATTAAGGTAGATTCTCTCTTCCCCCACCCCATCCCCACCAAAAAAACCTCATAACCAAGTACTTCTTCACATACTATGCATAGTTAGACAATGAAATTTGGCAACATAAAATGTGTCAAAAACTCAGGGTCTCCCAGTTTTCAGCCTAAGAACTATACTCATAGTCTCCCCTTTCTGATATTTTAACCACTATACATCAAATTGGCTCTCTGAATTATACACATGGGTATATAAAACATTTTTTTCAAGTATGAAACTGGCTGATCCATCCTTGCTCAAAGCATTCTTCTGCCCTTTCCATAACTGTTCAAAGAGAGCCTTATTTTGAATTCAGAACGTCTGTTTCATACTCAAATCAGAATTGCTTTGCGTCAAGATACTTCCAGAATATTTGAAAAGAGTGTCAGAACACATTCTGATAAACTTAAAGTAACCCAGTTTGAACAGGACTGCTTTGTAAACTTATTACTGGAAGCATAGTGATGCTGACTATAATTTACTTTTTTCGAAACACTGAAAACCTGAAAAAAAAAAGTCCTCATCGGAAAAAATATAACCTGGTAAGAATACTATGGATTCTAAAGGAGTCTAAAAAGTAAAGAATTGGGAAGACATGTATATTTGTCTGTTCTCCCAACAGTTGCAGAAATATAATTTGTGGACTGTGTTTGAAGAATGATGGTAAGCTGAGCTTTAAAGAAATGAATTCTGCTGATTTTGACATTTGAGGAAGATAATGCCTCATTGCTCTAAAAAGGAGAGTCCCCTTCCTTCTAGGGCACAGCCAACTCTTAGTTTCTAGAGAGACTGTTACAGAGTGAGGAAATAAGGCTTCAAACCAGAAAATATGCCCAGGTGATAACTCTGATTGACATCACTGTTCATTTGGGAGGTATCCTGGGAGATAGTTTTCCAGAAATTGCATCTGCTTTTATCCCTTCAGAAGTAGGCATTTTGAGATGCGTTTCATTAAATTTACACTTCTTGGAATTTGCTGACAAGGCTGATAAGATTAAGGGGAAATACAGCAATATCAATAAGCAGTTAAAAGTAGACATAAGTAAAATTCCAGCGAGTGAGAAATTAACTGCAGGTGCAACTTTTCAAGACCTAACCAAAAAAGAGCTAGTATTTTGCAAAGAAGATTTGGATCAAATTTGAGCAGAAAAAAAAAAATCTGCTTGGATTTTCTTCAGTGGAGCATAAAGATGTTTTTAAAAAATCTTTTTTTTACGTGTTACAGACTGCAGCCTATTGTGTGTCATCTAGAGGGAAGCAAGCTTCACAATCTTCTGATCCTATAACAGCCATGAGCAAAATGTGGTTGTTTTGTAAATATAAATATATAGGCATAGCAACCAGACTATGTTCCAAGTCTAAATTAAAATAACTAAAAATTCTGTTCATAAATATATAATTCATTCACCCTTACTAAAAAGTAACTTAAGAAAAATGTGGGAAAAAATAGAAAAAAGGAAATGAATTAAAAATGTATCTGATAAAAAATGATTGATTCAAGCCTGTTAGCAAAACCACTTATACAAAACCCTAAATAGCAAACTACTAAAAGTACAAAAATAATGAACAAATAGAAAATAAAATTAACAAAGCTACTTATGGAAATCAGGATTACCACATGAAGCCTGCCAATTAACAGATTCCTCTTTCTCTGTCCCCTCCCCCCATCAAAGCTGTAAACAGAATGAAAACTGGGAGAAAAAAAGGAGATAAAGAGAAATTAAATTTAATCGATAGGCCCATTGATCCTGAAAACCAACAGATCCTTTTTGCTGTGGAACTCCTACAACTAGATGGGAGAGCTGCTTCTTTTTGTAATAATTTACAGGCTTTTCAAGACTATAAAATGTCCTCATGCCAGTTTCCAAGGGAAGAACTATAAGCTGTCCAAAATCATTTGGTTTAGATGGGTGGCCATAGAAATTAAATAATACCCAATAATAACCATACCCAAGCACTCCGAGTGTGTTGGCGATGTCCATTTTGCTCTATGAGTTCATGGTGAACTAATCCTAACTCTAAGTGGAATTTTGCTTCAATGGGATTTCCCCATGTATTTTACCAGAAACATAGATAGGGCAGCCTACAAAAGTCAGTGCCCTCCTAACCGTACCCAAGCACTCCGAGTTTGTTGGCGATGTTCATTTTGCTCTTTGAGTTCATGGTAACCTAACCCTAACCCTAAGTGGAATTCTCCTCCAATCGGATTTTCCTATGTATTTTACCAGGAAACATAGATAGCGCAGGCTAGAAAATTCAATGCCATCCTAACCATACCCAAGCACTCCGAGTTTGTTGGCACTGTTCATTTTGCTCTACGAATTCATGGTAACCTAACCCTAAGTGGAATTTTCCTCCAAAGGGATTTTCCTATGTATTTTACCAGGAAACATAGATAGCGCAGGGTAGAAAATTCAGTGCCATCCTAACCATACCCAAGCACTCCAAGTTTGTTGGCGATGTTCATTTTACTTTAAGGGTTGATGGTTACCTAATCCTAACCTAAGTGGAATTTTCCTCCCATGGGATTTTTCCATAAATTTTTCTAGGAAACATAGATAGGGCAATGGAGAAATATACGTGCCCTCTTAAGCATACCCAAGCACTCCGAGTGTGTTGGCGATGTCCATTTTGCTCTATGAGTTCATGGTGAACTAATCCTAACCCTAAGTGTAATTTTCCTCCAAAAAGATTTTACCATGTATTTTACCAAGAAACATAAATATGGCAGCCTTGAAAAGTCAGTTCCTTCCTAACCATACCCAAGCACTCTGAGTGTGTTGGCGATGTTTATTTTGCTCTGAGAGTTCCTGTTAACCTAACCCTAACCCTAAGTGGAATTTTCCTCCAATGGGATTTTCCCATGTATTTTACCAGGAAACATAGATAGGGAAGACTAGAAAGCTCAGTGCGCTGCTAACCATAACCAAGCACTCCGGGTTTGTTGGCGATATTCATTTTGCTCTTTGAGTTCATGGTAACCTAACCCTAACCCTAAGTGGAATTTTCCTCCAATGGGATTTTCCCATGTATTTTACCAGGAAGCATAGATAGGGCAGCCTAGAAAAGTTAGTGCCCTCCTAACCATACCCAAGCGCTACGAGTTTGTTGGCGATGTTCATTTTGCTCTACGAGTTCATGGTAACATACACCTAACCCTAAGTGGAATTTTCCTCCAAAAAGATTTTACCATGTATTTTACCAGGAAACATAAATATGGCAGCCTTGAAAAGTCAGTTCCTTCCTCACCATACCCAAGCACTCTGAGTGTGTTGGCGATGTTTATTTTGCTCTGAGAGTTCCTGGTAACCTAACCCTAACCCTAAGTGGAATTTTCCTCCAAAAAGATTTTACCATGTATTTTACCAGGAAACATAGATAGCGCAGCCTACAAAAGTCAGTGCCCTCCTAACCATACCCAAGCACTCCATGTTTGTTGGCGATATTCATTTTGCTCCATGAGTTTATGGTCACCTAACTATAACATTAAGTGGAATTTTGCTCCAATGGGATTTTCCCATGTATTTTACCAGGAAACATAGATAGCGCAGGCTAGAAAATTCAATGCCATCCTAACCATACCCAAGTACTCCGAGTTTGTTGGCACTGTTCATTTTGCTCTATGAATTCATGGTAACCTAACCCTAACCCTAAGTGGAATTTTCCTCCAAAGGGATTTTCCTATGTATTTTACCAGGAAACATAGATAACGCAGGGTAGAAAATTCAGTGCCATCCTAACCATACCCAAGCACTCCGAGTTTGTTGGCGATGTTCATTTTACTTTAAGGGTTGATGGTTACCTAATCCTAACCCTAAGTGGAATTTTCCTCCCATGGGATTTTTCCATAAATTTTATAGGAAACATAGATAGGGCAATGTAGAAATATACATGCCCTCCTAAGGATACCCAAGCACTCCGAGTGTGTTGGCGATGTCCATTTTGCTCTATGAGTTCATGGTGAACTAATCCTAACTCTAAGTGGAATTTTGCTTCAATGGGATTTTCCTTTGTATTTTACCAGGAAACAAAGATAGGGCAGCCTAGGAAAGTCAGTGCCCTCCTAACCGTACCCAAGCACTCCGAGTTTGTTGGCGATGTTCATTTTGCTCTTTGAGTTCATGGTAACCTAACCCTAACCCTAAGTGGAATTTTACTCCTATGGGATTTTCCCATGTATTTTACCAGGAAACATAGATAGCGCAGGCTAGAAAGCTCAGTGCGCTGCTAACCATAACCAAGCACTCTGGGTTTGTTGGCGATATTCATTTTGCTCTACGACTTCATGGTAACCTAACCATAACCCTAAGTGGAATTTTCCTCCAATGGGATTTTCCCATGTATTTTACCAGGAAGCATAGATAGGGCAGCCTAGAAAAGTCAGTGCCCTCCTAACCATACCCAAGCACTCTGAGTGTGTTGGCGATGTTTATTTTGCTCTGAGAGTTCCTGGTAACGTAACCCTAACCCTAAGTGGAATTTTCCTCCAAAAAGATTTTACCATGTATTCTACCAGGAAACATAGATAGGGCAGCCTACAAAAGTCAGTGCCCTCCTAAACATACCCAAGCACTCTAAGTGTGTTGGCAATGACCATTTTGCTCCATCAGTTTATGGTCACCTAACTCTAACATTAAGTGGAATTTTGCTCCAATGGGATTTTCCCATGTATTTTACCAGGAAACATAGATAGCGCAGGCTAGAAAATTCAGTGCCATCCTAACCATACCCAAGCACTCCGGGTTTGTTGCCACTGTTCATTTTGCTCTACGAATTCATAGTAACCTAACCCTAACCCTAAGTGGAATTTTCCTCCAAAGGGATTTTCCCATGTATTTTACCAGGAAACATAGATAGCGCAGACTAGAAAGCTCAGTGCGCTGCTAACCATACCCAAGCACTCCGAGTTTGTTGGCGATATTCATTTTGCTCTACGAGTTCATGGTAACCTAACCATAACCCTAAGTGGAATTTTCCTCCAATGGGATTTTCCCATGTATTTTACCACGAAGCATAGATAGGGCAGCCTAGAAAAGTTAGTGCCCTCCTAACCATACCCAAGCGCTACAAGTTTGTTGGCGATGTTCATTTTGCTCTACGAGTTCATGGTAACCTAACCATAACCCTAAGTGGAATTTTCCTCCAAAAAGATTTTACCATGTATTTTACCAGGAAACATAGATAGCGCAGGCTAGAAAATTCAGTGCCATCCTAACCATACCCAAGCATTCCGTGTTTGTTGCCACTGTTCATTTTGCTCTACGAATTCATAGTAACCTAATCCTAACCCTAAGTGGAATTTTCCTCCAAAGGGATTTTCCCATGTATTTTACCAGGAAACATAGATAGCGCAGGGTAGAAAGCTCAGTGCCCTACTAACCATACCCAAGCACTCCGAGTTTGTTGGCAATGTTCATTTTGCTCTACGAGTTTATGGTAACCTAACCATAACCCTAAGTGGAATTTTGCTTGAATGGGATTTTCCTATGTATTTTACCAGGAAACAAAGATAGGGCAGCCTAGAAAAGTCAGTGCCCTCCTAATGACACCCAAGCGCTACGAGTTTGTTGGCGATGTTCATTTTGCTATACGAGTTCATGGTAACATACGCCTTACACTAAGTGTAATTTTCCTCCAAAAAATTTTACCATGTATTTTACCAAGAAACATAAATATGGCAGCCTTGAAAAGTCAGTTCCTTCCTAACCATACCCAAGCACTCTGAGTGTGTTGGAGATGTTTATTTTGCTCTGAGAGTTTCTGGTAACCTAACACTAACCCTAAGGGGAATTTTCCTCCAATGGGATTTTCCCATGTATTTTACCAGGAAACATAGATAGGGCAGACTAGAAAGCTCAGTGCCCTGCTAACCATACCCAAGCACTCCACGTTTGTTGGCGATATTCATTTTGCTCTTTGAGTTCATGGTAACCTAACCCTAACCCTAAGTGGAATTTTCCTCCAATGGGATTTTCCCATGTATTTTACCAGGAAACATAGATAGGGCAGACTAGAAAGCTCAGTGCCCTGCTAACCATACCCAAGCACTCCACGTTTGTTGGCGATATTCATTTTGCTCTTTGAGTTCATGGTAACCTAACCCTAATCCTAAGTGGAATTCTCCTCCAATCGGATTTTCCTATGTATTTTACCAGGAAACATGAATAGCGCAGGCTAGAAAATTCAATGCCATCCTAACCATACCCAAGCACTCCAGGTTTATTGGCACTGTTCATTTTGCTCTACGAATTCATGGTAACCTAACCCTAACCCTAAGTGGAATTTTCCTCCAAAGGGATTTTCCTATGTATTTTACCAGGAAACATAGATAGCGCAGGGTAGAAAATTCAGTGCCATCCTAACCATACCCAAGCACTCCAAGTTTGTTGGCGATGTTCATTTTACTTTAAGGGTTGATGGTTACCTAATCCTAACCTAAGTGGAATTTTCCTCCCATGGGATTTTTCCATAAATTTTTCTAGGAAACATAGATAGGGCAATGGAGAAATATACGTGCCCTCTTAAGCATACCCAAGCACTCCGAGTGTGTTGGCGATGTCCATTTTGCTCTATGAGTTCATGGTGAACTAATCCTAACCCTAAGTGTAATTTTCCTCCAAAAAGATTTTACCATGTATTTTACCAAGAAACATAAATATGGCAGCCTTGAAAAGTCAGTTCCTTCCTAACCATACCCAAGCACTCTGAGTGTGTTGGCGATGTTTATTTTGCTCTGAGAGTTCCTGTTAACCTAACGCTAACCCTAAGTGGAATTTTCCTCCAATGGGATTTTACCATGTATTTTACCAGAAAACATAGATAGGGAAGACTAGAAAGCTCAGTGCCCTGCTAACCATACCCAAGCACTCCACGTTTGTGGGCGATATTCATTTTGCTCTTTGAGTTCATGGTAACCTAACCCTAACCCTAAGTGGAATTTTCCTCCAATGGGATTTTCCCATGTATTTTACCAGGAAACATAGATAGCGCAGGCTAGAAAGCTCAGTGCGCTGCTAACCATAACCAAGCACTCCGGGTTTGTTGGCGATATTCATTTTGCTCTACGACTTCATGGTAACCTAACCATAACCCTAAGTGGAATTTTCCTCCAATGGGATTTTCCCATGTATTTTACCAGGAAGCATAGATAGGGCAGCCTAGAAAAGTCAGTGCCCTCCTAACAACACCCAAGCGCTACGAGTTTGTTGGCGATGTTTATTTTGCTCTGAGAGTTCCTGGTAACGTAACCCTAACCCTAAGTGGAATTTTCCTCCAAAAAGATTTTACCATGTATTCTACCAGGAAACATAGATAGGGCAGCCTACAAAAGTCAGTGCCCTCCTAAACATACCCAAGCACTCTAAGTGTGTTGGCAATGACCATTTTGCTCCATCAGTTTATGGTCACCTAACTCTAACATTAAGTGGAATTTTGCTCCAATGGGATTTTCCCATGTATTTTACCAGGAAACATAGATAGCGCAGGCTATAAAATTCAGTGCCATCCTAACCATACCCAAGCACTCCGAGTTTGTTGCCACTGTTCATTTTGCTCTACGAATTCATAGTAACCTAACCCTAACCCTAAGTGGAATTTTCCTCCAAAGGGATTTTCCTATGTATTTTACCAGGAAACATAGATAGCGCAGGGTAGAAAATTCAGTGCCATCCTAACCATACCCAAGCACTCCAAGTTTGTTGGCGATGTTCATTTTACTTTAAGGGTTGATGGTTACCTAATCCTAACCTAAGTGGAATTTTCCTCCCATGGGATTTTTCCATAAATTTTTCTAGGAAACATAGATTGGGCAATGTAGAAATATACGTGCCCTCTTAAGCATACCCAAGCACTCCGAGTGTGTTGGCGATGTCCACTTTGCTCTATGAGTTCATGGTGAACTAATCCTAACCCTAAGTGTAATTTTCCTCCAAAAAGATTTTACCATGTATTTTACCAAGAAACATAGATAGCGCAGGCTAGAAAATTCAATGCCATCCTAACCATACCCAAGCACTCCTAGTGCTTGGGTATGGTTAGGAGGGCACTGACTTTTCTAAGCTGCCCTATCTATGTTTCCTGGTAAAATAAATGGGAAAATCCCATAGAAGGAAAATTCCACTTAGGATTACAGTTAGGTTACCCTGAACTCCTAGAGCAAAATGAACATCACCAAGAAACTCGGAGTACTTGGGTATAGTTAAGAGGGTCCTGACCTTTTTAGCTTGCACTATCTATGTTTCCTGGTAAAATACATGGGAAAAACCATTGAAGGCAAATTCCACTTAGGGTTAGGATTTGGTCACCATAAACTCATAGAGCAAAATGGACATCGCCAACACACTCGGAGTGCTTGGGTATGGTTAGGAGGGCACTGACTTTTCTAGGCTGTCCTATCAATGTTTCCTGGTAAAATACATGGGAAAATCCCATTGGAGGAAAATTCCACTTAGAGTTAGGGTTAGTCACCATGAACTCATCAAGCAAAGTGGACATTGCCGACACACTCGGAGTTCTTTGGTATGGTTAGGACGGAACTAACTTTGTTAGACTGCCCTATCTATGTTTCCTGGTAAAATACATGGGAAAATCCCATTGGAGGAAAATTTCACTTTGGGTTAGGGTTAGGTCACCATGAACTCATAGAGCAAAATGAACATTGCCAACAAACTCGTAGTGCTTGGTTACAGTTAGGAGGGCACTGACATTTCCAGCCTGCCCTGTCTATGTTTCCTGGTAAAATACATGGAAAAATCCCACTTGATGAAAATTCCGCTTAGGATTTGGGTTAGGTTACCATGAACTCATAGAGCAAAATGGACATTGCTAAAACACTTGTAGTTATTTGGTATGGTTAGGAGGGAACTTACTTTTCTAGGCTGTCCTATCTATCTTTTCTGGTGAAATACATGGGAAAATCCCATTTTAGGAAAATTCAACTTAGTGTTAGGGTTAGTTTATCATGAACTCATAGACCAAAATGAACATCGCCAACAAACTGGGAGTGCTTGGGTATGTTTAGGAGGGCACTGACCATTCTAGCCTGCGCTGCCTATTTTTCCTGGTAAAATATATAGAAAAATCCCATTTGATGAAAATTCTACTTAGGATTTGGGTTAGGTTACCATGAACTCATAGAGCAAAATGAACGTCGCCAACAAACTCATAGTGCTTGGGTATGGTTAGGAGGGCACTGACTTTTCTAGGCTGCCCTATCTATTTTTCCTGGTAAAATACATAGAAAAATCCCATTTGAGGAAAATTCCACTTAGGGTTAGGGTTAGGTCACCATGAAGTCATAGAGCAATTGGACATCGCCAATGAACTGGGAGTGCTTGGGTATGTTTAGGATTGCACTGACCTTTCTAGCCAGCGCTGCCTATTTTTCCTGGTAAAAAACATGGGAAAATCCATTGAAGTCAAATTCCACTTAGGGTTAGGGTTTGGTCACCATAAACTCATAGAGCAAAATGGACATTGCTAACACACTCGGAGTGCTTTGGTATGGTTTGGAGGGAACTGACTTTTCTAGGCTGCCCTATCTATGTATTCTGGTGAAATACATAGGAAAATCCCATTGGAGGAAAATTCCACTTAGAGGTAGCGTTAGGTCACGATGAACTCATAGAGCAAAATGAGCATTACCAACAAACCCGTAGTGCTTGTGTATGGTTAGAAGGGCTCTGACCTTTCTTGTGTTGACGATGTCCATCTTGCTCTATGAGTTTTTGTTAACCTCACCCAAACCCGAAGTGGAATTTTCCTCCTATGAGATTGTCCCATGTATTTTACGAGGAAGCAGAGATAGCACATGCTAGAAAGGTCAGTGCCCTCCTAACCATGCCCAAGCACTCCGAGGTTCTTGGAGATAATCATTTTGCTCTATTAATTCATGGTAACCTAACACTAACCCTAAGTTGAATTTTCCACAAATGGGATTTTTCCATGTATTTTACCAGAAAACATAGATAGGGCAGCCTTGAAAAGTCATTTCCTTCCTATCCACATCCAAGCACTCTGAGGGTATTGGCGATGTCCATTGGAGGAAAATTCAAATTTGGGTTAGGGTTAGGTTATCATACACTCGGAAAGCAAAATGAACATCACCAACAAACTCCGAGTCCTTGTGTATGGTTAAGAGGGCACTGACTTTTCTAGCCTGCGGTATCTTTGTTTCCTGGTAAAATACATAGGAAAATCCCATAGGAGGAAAATTCCACTTAGGGTTAGGGTTAGGTCACCATGAACTCATAGAGCAAAGTGGAAATTGCCAACACACTCGGAGTGCTTGGGTATGGTTAGGAGGGCACTGACTTTTCTAGGCTGTCCTATCAATGTTTCCTGGTAAAATACATGGGAAAATCCCATTGGAGGAAAATTCCACTTAGAGTTAGGGTTAGTCACCATGAACTCATCGAGCAAAGTGGACATTGCCGACACACTCGGAGTTCTTTGGTATGGTTAGGACGGAACTAACTTTGTTAGGCTGCCCTATCTATGTTTCCTGGTAAAATACATGGGAAAATCCCATTGGAGGAAAATTTCACTTTGGGTTAGGGTTAGGTCACCATGAACTCATAGAGCAAAATGAACATCGCCAACACACTCAGAGACCTTGGTTATGCTTAGGAGGGCACTGACCTTTCTAGCCTGCCCTATCTATGTTTCCTGGTAAAATACAGGGGAAAATTCCAATGGAGGAAAATTCCACTTAGGGTTAGGGTTAGGTTACCATGAACTCATAGAGCAAAATGGACATTGCTAAAACACTTGTAGTGATTTGGTATGGTTAGGAGGGAGCTGTCTTTTCTAGGCTGCCCTATCTATATTTTCTGGTGAAATACATGGGAAAATCCCATAGGAGGAAAATTCCACTTAGGGATAAGGTTAGGTCACTATGAACTCATAGAGCAAAATGGACATCGCCAACACACTCGGATGCTTGGGTATGGTTAGGAGGGAAGTGACTTTTCTAAGAATGCCCTATCTATGTTTTCTGGTAAAATACATGGAAAAATTCCATAGGAGGAAAATTCCACTTAGGGTTAGGTTTAGGTCACCATGAACTTGTAGAGCAAAATGAACATTACTAACAAACCCATAGTGCTTGTGTATGGTTAGGAGGGCACTGACCTTTCTTACCTGCACCATCAATGTTTCCTGGTAAAATACATGGGAAAATCCCTTTGGAGGAATATTCCACTTAGGGTTAGCGTTAAGTCACCATGAACTCACAAAGCAAAATGGATATTGCCAACACACTTGGAGTGCTTTTGTATGGTCAGGAGGGAACTAATTTTATTAGGCTGCCCTATCTATGTTTCCTTGTAAAATACATTGGAAAATCCTATTTGAGGAAAATTCCACTTAGGATTAGGGTTAGGTTACCATGAACTCATAGAGCAAAATGAACATCGCCAACAAACTCGGAGTGCTTGGGTATGTTTAGGAGGGCACTGACCTATTTTCCTGCCCTATCTATTTTTTCTGGTAAAATACATGGGAAAATCCCATTGGAGGAAAATTCCACTTAGGGTTAGGGTTAGGTCACCATGAACTCACAGAGCAAAATGGAAATTGCCAGCATAGTCGAAGTGGTTTTGTATGGTCAGGAGGGAACTAATTTTATTCGTTTATTATTTGGGTATGGTTAGGAGGGCACTGACTTTTCTAGGCTGCCCTATCTATGTTTTCTTGTAAAATACATGGGAAAATCCCATTTGAGGAAAATTCCACTTAGGCTTAGGGTTAGTTTACCATGAACTCATAGAGAAAATGGACATTGCCAACACACTCGGAGTGCTTTGGTATGGTTAGGAGGGAACTTACTTTTCTAGCCTGCGCAATCTACGTTTCCTGGTAAAATACATGGGAAAATCACATAGGAGGAAAATTCCACTTAGGGTTAGGGTTAGGTCCCCATAAACTCATAGAGCAAAATAGACATCACCAACACACTCAGCATGTTTGGTTATGCTTAGGAGGGCACTGACCTTTCCAGCCTGCCCTATCTATGTTTCCTGGTAAAATACAGGGGAAAATCCCATTGGAGGAAAATTCCATTCAGGGTTAGGGTACAGATTGGCAACCCCCGGCTCCGGAGCTGCATGCAGCTCTTTGGGCCTTCTCCTGCGGCTCCGGAGCCTAATCCGCCATTTGCAGAGAGAGAGACAGAAGGCACTTGTTCTTCCCTTCTCTCTCTCTCTCTCTCTCTCTCTCGGACCTGTCCCTTCATGGGGATCCTGATTGGCCCTGCGCCCGGGCACCCCACCCCCTGGGAGAAATGCAGCCAGGAAGTCCCTTTCCCAGGTTGGCCCTGTCCGAGGCACACGTGGCCAGGGAGATGCACAGGGCAGCCCCAGGATCCTCCCTGGGAGTGGCCCGCTGGCACCTCCGCTGAGCAGGCCAGCCCTCCCACAAGCTGAGGCCCCAAGAAAGAGGTCTGCCCGGTTAGGCTCAGCGTTGCTCTGTCTCCCAAGCCCTGAAGGCGCACGGCTCGCTTTGAACAGGAACGGCCCCCCGAAGTCCCGCGCTTCCCCTGAAGCCCACTGGGAGATGGGAGGGAAGGCGACGGCAGCTGCTCTCTCAAGGGACTTCTTGCCAGCCCAGTGGATCTGCTGGGGCTGGCGATCCCTGCTCGGGAAAGGGAGGTAGGTAACAAGCGCCGGATCCCTCTCTGTGTCTCTCTCTCCCACTCAAAGCCATCCTGCAGCTCAATCCTTGAAGCGGTTTCAATCAGCCCCTTCATTGCCAGGCATCCCCATGGAAGTCAATGGAGGTCCACGGTGACTCAAAAGGCCAGGGGAACAACCTGACTGAGTTTGGACAAATATCAGGCAAGGTCCCATTCCAACCATCGCTACTTTGGCCAGGAGAGACCCGCACTAATCAATCGTCCTGCTCAGTGATCTGTGTTGATACAAAGCCAAGGAGGCAAAGGCGGTGGCTCACCGGTAAAACCAACGGACTTTGAAGCGCCGCAGCTGACCTTTCGAGTCAACGCAGAACTCCATTGACTTTCATGGGGACGCTTGGCAATGAAGGGGCCGTTTGAAATCGCTTCAAGAATCGAGCTGCAAGATGCCTTTGACTGGGAGAGAGAGACACAGAGAAACGCAAACGTGTCTCCACAGGAGATGCAGCAAGGGCAGGAGACAAGGAGGAGTCAGCTATGTCTGTGTACAAGCCCCGAAAGCTTTCTTCATCTCCCTGATCTTGCCTTTCTTGCTCGCCCTCTAATAGGCATCTGCTGGGTTTCCTCAACCTCCCCCCCCCGTTTTATTTTAATCCCACCACCGCCTCCCTCTTTTGCAAAGTTGGTATTCCGGGGAGTTGGAGCTCGCTTCGCTCCTGGAGTCACTTGGCGAAGCTTGAATGAGAGGCCGCCTGCTCCCACCTCCCACGGAGCAGAACTGCTGCTTCCTTGCCCTCCCAGTGAAAGAACCCCAGAGAGCTAAAAGAAGTCCTTTCTCCAGCTTTCTGCTTCTCATCCTCTTTTCCGAGCACCCCTCCCAGAGCGATCCAGAAGCTTCAACTCCAGCCTCCCACAGAGGCTGAGATAGGCAAGCCCGAGCGGCCGTTCGCTGCCGCCTCGGAAGATTTTCCGCAGCAGCTCCTTCTCCCCATCGGCCTCCTCCTCCGCTCCCTGGGAACCTTTACGCCAAAAGGCGGAAAGAAGAAAGTCCCAGAGAGGGAGGGTGCAGGGCGGGGGGAGAGCAGTCTTATCCGAGGAAAAGTGAAGCCAGGACGGCAGAGCCGTCCATACCAGAGCTGGATGAGGGGAAGGGCCAGTGCATGTCTCATATTAAGCTCCACTCTTCAATCAAGCCCCCTATTTTGCGCATGCGCGCACATGCACAAACACATTTTGCGGTTTCCAATTTTTTCTTTTGTAAGAAAAACGGGTCCAAGTGGCTGTTTCACTCTTTCAGGTTCTCGACCCCTGGCTTAGGGTTAGGTCACCATGATCTCATAGAGCAAAATAGACATTGCCCACAAACTTGGAGTGCTTGGATGTGGTTAGGAGGGCATATACATTTCTATGTTGCCCTATCTATATTTCCTTGTAAAATACATGAAAAAATTCCATAGGAGGAAAATTCCACTTAGGGTTAGAGTTAGGTTACCATGAATTCGTAGAGCAAAATGAACATCACCAAAAAACTCGGAGTGCTTGGGTATGGTTAGGAGGGCACTAACCTTTCTAGCCTGCCCTATCTATGTTTCCTGGTGAAATACATGGGATAATCCCATAGGAAGAAAACTCCAATTAGGGTTAGGGTTACATTACCATGAACTCATAGAACAAAATGAACATCACCAAAACACTCAGACTGCTGGGGTATGGTTAGGAGGGAACTGAGTTTTCTAGGCTGCTGTATATTGTGTTTTTTGGTAAAATACATGGAAAATCCCATTTCAGGAAAATTCCACGTAGGGTTAGGGTTAGGATACCATGAACTCGTAGAGCAAAATTAACATCACCAACAAGCTCGGAGTTCTTGGGTATGGTTAGGAGGGCACTGACCTTTCTAGCCTGTGCTATCTATATTTCCTGGTAAAATACATGGGAAAATCCCTTAGGAGGAAAATTCCACTTAGGGTTAGGGTTAGGTCACCATGACCTCATAGAGCAAAATGGACATTGCCAACACACTTGGAGTGCTTGGGTATGGTTAGGAGGGCACTGACTTTTCTAGGCTGCCCTAATTATGTTTCCTGGTAAAATACATGGGAAAATCCCATTGGAGGAAAATTGCACTTAGGGTTAGGGTTAGGGTTAGGTCTCCATGAACTCATAGAGCAAAATGAACATCACCCACAAACTCGGAGTGCTTGGGTATGGTTAGGAGGGCACTAACATTTCTAGTCTGTGCTATCTATCTTTCCTGGTAGAATACATGGGAAAATCCATTGAAGGGAAATTCCACTTAGGGTTAGGGTTAGGCCACCATGAACTCGTAGAGCAAAATGAACATCGCCAAGAAACTCGGAGTACTTTGGTATGGTTAGGAGAAAGGTCAGTGCCCTCCTAACCAAACCCAAGAACTCCGATTGTGTTGACAATGGTAACCTAACCATAACCCTAAGTGGAATATTTCTCCAATGGGATTTTCCCATGTATTTTACCAGGAAGCATAGATAGGGCAGCCTAGAAAAGTTAGGGCCCTCCTAACCATACCCAAGCGCTACGAGTTTGTTGGCGATGTTCATTTTGCTCTACGAGTTCATGGTAACCTAACCCTAACCCTAAGTGGAATTTTCCTCCAATGGGATTTTCCTATGTATTTTACCAGGAAACACAGATAGGGCAGACTAGAAAGCTCAGTGCCCTGCTAACCATACCCAAGCACTCCGAGTTTGTTGGCGATATTCATTTTGCTCCACGAGTTCATGGTAACCTAACCATAACCCTAAGTGGAATTTTTCTCCAATGGCATTTTCCCATGTATTTTACCAGGAAGCATAGATAGGGCAGCCTACAAAAGTTAGGGCCCTCCTAACCATACCGAAGCGCTACGAGTTTGTTGGTGATGTTCATTTTGCGATTTGAGTTCCTGATAACCTAACCCTAACCCTAAGTGGAATTTTCCTCCAATGGGATTTTCCCATGTATTTTACCAGGAAACATAGATAGGGCAGACTAGAAAGCTCAGTGCCCTGCTAACCATACCCAAGCACTCCGAGTTTGTTGGCGATATTCATTTTGCTCCATGAGTTCATGGTAACCTAACCATAACCCTAAGTGGAATTTTTCTCCAATGGGATTTTCCCATGTATTTTACCAGGAAGCATAGATAGGGCAGCCTAGAAAAGTTAGTGCTCTCCTAACCATACCCAAGCGCTACGAGTTTGTTGGCGATGTTCATTTTGCTCTACGAGTTCATTGTAACCTAATCCTAACCCTAATGGAATTTTCCTCCAATGGGATTTTCCCATGTATTTTACCAAAAAACATAGTTAGCACAGTCTAGAAAGCTCAGTGCCCTACTAATCATACCGAAGCACTCCGAGTTTGTTGGCAATGTTCATTTTGCTGTACGAGTTTATGGTAACCTAACCATAACCCTAAGTGGAATCTTCCTCCAATGGGATTTTCCCATTTATTTTACCAGGAAGCATAGATAGGGCAGCCTAGAAAAGTTAGGGCCCTCCTAACCATACCCAAGCGCTACGAGTTTGTTGGCGATGTTCATTTTGCTCTACGAGTTCATTGTAACCTAACCCTAACCCTAATGGAATTTTCCTCCAATGGGATTTTCCCATGTATTTTACCAAAAAACATAGTTAGCACAGTCTAGAAAGCTCAGTGCCCTACTAATCATACCGAAGCACTCCGAGTTTGTTGGCAATGTTCATTTTGCTGTACGAGTTTATGGTAACCTAACCATAACCCTAAGTGGAATCTTCCTCCAATGGGATTTTCCCATTTATTTTACCAGGAAGCATAGATAGGGCAGCCTAGAAAAGTTAGGGCCCTCCTAACCATACCCAAGCGCTACGAGTTTGTTGGCGATGTTCATTTTGCTCTACGAGTTCATGGTAACCTAACCCTAACCCTAAGTGGAATTTTCCTCCAATGGGATTTTCCTATGTATTTTACCAGGAAACACAGATAGGGCAGACTAGAAAGCTCAGTGCCCTGCTAACCATACCCAAGCACTCCGAGTTTGTTGGCGATATTCATTTTGCTCCACGAGTTCATGGTAACCTAACCATAACCCTAAGTGGAATTTTTCTCCAATGGCATTTTCCCATGTATTTTACCAGGAAGCATAGATAGGGCAGCCTACAAAAGTTAGGGCCCTCCTAACCATACCCAAGCGCTACGAGTTTGTTGGCGATGTTCATTTTGCGATTTGAATTCCTGATAACCTAACCCTAACCCTAAGTGGAATTTTCCTCCAATGGGATTTTCCCATGTATTTTACCAGGAAACATAGATAGGGCAGACTAGAAAGCTCAGTGCCCTGCTAACCATACCCAAGCACTCCGAGTTTGTTGGCGATATTCATTTTGCTCTACGAGTTCATGGTAACCTAACCATAACCCTAAGTGGAATTTTCCTTCAATGGGATTTTCCCGTGTATTTTATCAGGAAGCATAGATAGGGCATCCTAGAAAAGTTAGTGCCCTCCTAACCATACCCAAGCGCTACGGGTTTGTTGGCGATGTTCATTTTGCTCTACGAGTTCATGGTAACATACACCTAACCCTAAGTGGAATTTTTCTCCAAAAAGATTTTACCATGTATTTTACCAGGAAACATAGATAGCGCAGCCTACAAAAGTCAGTGCCCTCCTAACCATACCCAAGCACTCCACATTTGTTGGCGATATTCATTTTGCTCCATGAGTTTATGGTCACCTAACTCTAACATTAAGTGGAATTTTGCTCCAATGGGATTTTCCCATGTATTTTACCAGGAAACATAGATAGCGCAGGGTAGAAAATTCAGTGCCATCCTAACCATACCCAAGCACTCCGAGTTTGTTGGCGATGTTCATTTTACTTTAAGGGTTGATGGTTACCTAATCCTAACCCTAAGTGGAATTTTCCTCCCATGGGATTTTTCCATAAATTTTATAGGAAACATAGATAGGGCAATGTAGAAATATACGTGCCCTCCTAAGGATACCCAAGAACTCCGAGTGTGTTGGCGATGTCCATTTTGCTCTATGAGTTCATGGTGAACTAATCCTAACTCTAAGTGGAATTTTACTTCAATGGGATTTTCCTATGTATTTTACCAGGAAACAAAGATAGGGCAGCCTAGAAAAGTCAGTGCCCTCCTAACCGTACCCAAGCACTCCGAGTTTGTTGGCGATGTTCATTTTGCTCTTTGAGTTCATGGTAACCTAACCCTAACCCTAAGTGGAATTTTACTCCCATGGGATTTTCCCATGTATTTTACCAGGAAACATAGATAGCGCAGGCTAGAAAGCTCAGTGCGCTGCTAACCATAACCAAGCACTCCGAGTTTGTTGGCGATATTCATTTTGCTCTACGACTTCATGGTAACCTAACCATAACCCTAAGTGGAATTTTCCTCCAATGGGATTTTCCCATGTATTTTACCAGGAAGCATAGATAGGGCAGCCTAGAAAAGTCAGTGCCCTCCTAACAACACCCAAGCGCTACGAGTTTGTTGGCGATGTTTATTTTGCTCTGAGAGTTCCTGGTAACGTAACCCTAACCCTAAGTGGAATTTTCCTCCAAAAAGATTTTACCATGTATTCTACCAGGAAACATAGATAGGGCAGCCTACAAAAGTCAGTGCCCTCCTAACCATACCCAAGCACTCTGAGTGTGTTGGCAATGACCATTTTGCTCCATCAGTTTATGGTCACCTAACTCTAACATTAAGTGGAATTTTGCTCCAATGGGATTTTCCCATGTATTTTACCAGGAAACATAGATAGCGCAGGCTATAAAATTCAGTGCCATCCTAACCATACCCAAGCACTCCGAGTTTGTTGCCACTGTTCATTTTGCTCTACGAATTCATAGTAACCTAACCCTAACCCTAAGTGGAATTTTCCTCCAAAGGGATTTTCCCATGTATTTTACCAGGAAACATAGATAGCGCAGGGTAGAACGCTCAGTGCCCTACTAACCATACCCAAGCACTCCGAGTTTGTTGGCGATGTTCATTTTGCTCTACGAGTTCATGGTAACATACGCCTAACACTAAGTGTAATTTTCCTCCAAAAAGATTTTACCATGTATTTTACCAAGAAACATAAATATGGCAGCCTTGAAAAGTCAGTTCCTTCCTAACCATACCCAAGCACTCTGAGTGTGTTGGAGATGTTTATTTTGCTCTGAGAGTTCCTGGTAACCTAACCCTAACCCTAAGTGGAATTTTCCTCCAATGGGATTTTCCCATGTATTTTACCAGGAAACATAGATAGGGAAGACTAGAAAGCTCAGTGCCCTGCTAACCATACCCAAGCACTCCACGTTTGTGGGCGATATTCATTTTGCTCTTTGAGTTCATGGTAACCTAACCATAACCCTAAGTGGAATTTTCCTCCAATGGGATTTTCCCATGTATTTTACCAGGAAACATAGATAGGGCAGACTGGAAAGCTCAGTGCCCTGCTAACCATACCCAAGCACTCCACGTTTGTTGGCGATATTCATTTTGCTCTTTGAGTTCATGGTAACCTAACCCTAACCCTAAGTGGAATTTTCCTCCAATGGGATTTTCCCATGTATTTTACCAGGAAACATAGATAGGGCAGATTAGAAAGCTCAGTGCCCTGCTAACCATACCCAAGCACTCCACGTTTGTTGGCGATATTCATTTTGCTCTTTGAGTTCATGGTAACCTAACCCTAACCCTAAGTGGAATTCTCCTCCAATCGGATTTTCCTATGTATTTTACCAGGAAACATAGATAGCGCAGGCTAGAAAATTCAATGCCATCCTAACCATACCCAAGCACTCCAGGTTTGTTGGCACTGTTCATTTTGCTCTACGAATTCATGGTAACCTAACCCTAACCCTAAGTGGAATTTTCCTCCAAAGGGATTTTCCTATGTATTTTACCAGGAAACATAGATAGCGCAGGGTAGAAAATTCAGTGCCATCCTAACCATACCCAAGCACTCCAAGTTTGTTGGCGATGTTCATTTTACTTTAAGGGTTGATGGTTACCTAATCCTAACCTAAGTGGAATTTTCCTCCCATGGGATTTTTCCATAAATTTTTCTAGGAAACATAGATTGGGCAATGTAGAAATGTACGTGCCCTCTTAAGCATACCCAAGCACTCCGAGTGTGTTGGCGATGTCCATTTTGCTCTATGAGTTCATGGTGAACTAATCCTAACCCTAAGTGTAATTTTCCTCCAAAAAGATTTTACCATATATTTTACCAAGAAACATAAATATGGCAGCCTTGAAAAGTCAGTTCCTTCCTAACCATACCCAAGCACTCTGAGTGTGTTGGCGATGTTTATTTTGCTCTGAGAGTTCCTGTTAACCTAACGCTAACCCTAAGTGGAATTTTCCTCCAATGGGATTTTCCCATGTATTTTACCAGGAAACATAGATAGGGAAGACTAGAAAGCTCAGTGCCCTGCTAACCATACCCAAGCACTCCACGTTTGTGGGCGATATTCATTTTGCTCTTTGAGTTCATGGTAACCTAACCCTAACCCTAAGTGGAATTTTCCTCCAATGGGATTTTCCCATGTATTTTACCAGGAAACATAGATAGGGCAGACTAGAAAGCTCAGTGCCCTGCTAACCATACCCAAGCACTCCACGTTTGTTGGCGATATTCATTTTGCTCTTTGAGTTCATGGTAACCTAACCCTAACCCTAAGTGGAATTCTCCTCCAATCGGATTTTCCTATGTATTTTACCAGGAAACATAGATAGCGCAGGCTAGAAAATTCAATGCCATCCTAACCATACCCAAGCACTCCAATTTTGTTGGCACTGTTCATTTTGCTCTACGAATTCATGGTAACCTAACCCTAACCCTAAGTGGAATTTTCCTCCAAAGGGATTTTCCTATGTATTTTACCAGGAAACATAGATAGCGCAGGGTAGAAAATTCAGTGCCATCCTAACCATACCCAAGCACTCCAAGTTTGTTGGCGATGTTCATTTTACTTTAAGGGTTGATGGTTACCTAATCCTAACCTAAGTGGAATTTTCCTCCCATGGGATTTTTCCATAAATTTTTCTAGGAAACATAGATTGGGCAATGTAGAAATATACGTGCCCTCTTAAGCATACCCAAGCACTCCGAGTGTGTTGGCGATGTCCACTTTGCTCTATGAGTTCATGGTGAACTAATCCTAACCCTAAGTGTAATTTTCCTCCAAAAAGATTTTACCATGTATTTTACCAAGAAACATAGATAGCGCAGGCTAGAAAATTCAATGCCATCCTAACCATACCCAAGCACTCCTAGTGCTTGGGTATGGTTAGGAGGGCACTGACTTTTCTAAGCTGCCCTATCTATGTTTCCTGGTAAAATAAATGGGAAAATCCCATAGAAGGAAAATTCCACTTAGGATTACAGTTAGGTTACCCTGAACTCCTAGAGAAAAATGTACATCACCAAGAAACTCGGAGTACTTGGGTATAGTTAAGAGGGTCCTGACCTTTTTAGCTTGCACTATCTATGTTTCCTGGTAAAATACATGGGAAAAACCATTGAAGGCAAATTCCACTTAGGGTTAGGATTTGGTCACCATAAACTCATAGAGCAAAATGGACATCGCCAACACACTCGGAGTGCTTGGGTATGGTTAGGAGGGCACTGACTTTTCTAGGCTGTCCTATCAATGTTTCCTGGTAAAATACATGGGAAAATCCCATTGGAGGAAAATTCCACTTAGAGTTAGGGTTAGTCACCATGAACTCATCGAGCAAAGAGGACATTGCCGACACACTCGGAGTTCTTTGGTATGGTTAGGACGGAACTAACTTTGTTAGACTGCCCTATCTATGTTTCCTGGTAAAATACATGGGAAAATCCCATTGGAGGAAAATTTCACTTTGGGTTAGGGTTAGGTCACCATGAACTCATAGAGCAAAATGAACATTGCCAACAAACTCGTAGTGCTTGGTTACAGTTAGGAGGGCACTGACATTTCCAGCCTGCCCTGTCTATGTTTCCTGGTAAAATACATGGAAAAATCCCACTTGATGAAAATTCCGCTTAGGATTTGGGTTAGGTTACCATGAACTCATAGAGCAAAATGGACATTGCTAAAACACTTGTAGTGATTTGGTATGGTTAGGAGGGAACTTACTTTTCTAGGCTGTCCTATCTATGATTTCTGGTAAAATACATGGGAAAATCCCATTTGAGGAAAATTCAACTTAGTGTTAGGGTTAGTTTATCATGAACTCATAGACCAAAATGAACATCGCCAACAAACTGGGAGTGCTTGGGTATGTTTAGGAGGGCACTGACCATTCTAGCCTGCGCTGCCTATTTTTCCTGGTAAAATATATAGAAAAATCCCATTTGATGAAAATTCTACTTAGGATTTGGGTTAGGTTACCATGAACTCATAGAGCAAAATGAACGTCGCCAACAAACTCATAGTGCTTGGGTATGGTTAGGAGGGCACTGACTTTTCTAGGCTGCCCTATCTATTTTTCCTGGTAAAATACATAGAAAAATCCCATTTGAGGAAAATTCCACTTAGGGTTAGGGTTAGGTCACCATGAAGTCATAGAGCAAATTGGACATCGCCAATGAACTGGGAGTGCTTGGGTATGTTTAGGATTGCACTGACCTTTCTAGCCAGCGCTGCCTATTTTTCCTGGTAAAAAACATGGGAAAATCCATTGAAGTCAAATTCCACTTAGGGTTAGGGTTTGGTCACCATAAACTCATAGAGCAAAATGGACATTGCTAACACACTCGGAGTGCTTTGGTATGGTTTGGAGGGAACTGACTTTTCTAGGCTGCCCTATCTATGTATTCTGGTGAAATACATAGGAAAATCCCATTGGAGGAAAATTCCACTTAGAGGTAGCGTTAGGTCACGATGAACTCATAGAGCAAAATGAGCATTACCAACAAACCCGTAGTGCTTGTGTATGGTTAGAAGGGCTCTGACCTTTCTTGTGTTGACGATGTCCATCTTGCTCTATGAGTTTTTGTTAACCTCACCCAAACCCGAAGTGGAATTTTCCTCCTATGAGATTGTCCCATGTATTTTACGAGGAAGCAGAGATAGCACATGCTAGAAAGGTCAGTGCCCTCCTAACCATGCCCAAGCACTCCGAGGTTCTTGGAGATAATCATTTTGCTCTATTAATTCATGGTAACCTAACACTAACCCTAAGTTGAATTTTCCACAAATGGGATTTTTCCATGTATTTTACCAGAAAACATAGATAGGGCAGCCTTGAAAAGTCATTTCCTTCCTATCCACATCCAAGCACTCTGAGGGTATTGGCGATGTCCATTGGAGGAAAATTCAAATTTGGGTTAGGGTTAGGTTATCATACACTCGGAAAGCAAAATGAACATCACCAACAAACTCCGAGTCCTTGTGTATGGTTAAGAGGGCACTGACTTTTCTAGCCTGCGGTATCTTTGTTTCCTGGTAAAATACATAGGAAAATCCCATAGGAGGAAAATTCCACTTAGGGTTAGGGTTAGGTCACCATGAACTCATAGAGCAAAGTGGAAATTGCCAACACACTCGGAGTGCTTGGGTATGGTTAGGAGGGCACTGACTTTTCTAGGCTGTCCTATCAATGTTTCCTGGTAAAATACATGGGAAAATCCCATTGGAGGAAAATTCCACTTAGAGTTAGGGTTAGTCACCATGAACTCATCGAGCAAAGTGGACATTGCCGACACACTCGGAGTTCTTTGGTATGGTTAGGACGGAACTAACTTTGTTAGGCTGCCCTATCTATGTTTCCTGGTAAAATACATGGGAAAATCCCATTGGAGGAAAATTTCACTTTGGGTTAGGGTTAGGTCACCATGAACTCATAGAGCAAAATGAACATCGCCAACACACTCAGAGACCTTGGTTATGCTTAGGAGGGCACTGACCTTTCTAGCCTGCCCTATCTATGTTTCCTGGTAAAATACAGGGGAAAATTCCAATGGAGGAAAATTCCACTTAGGGTTAGGGTTAGGTTACCATGAACTCATAGAGCAAAATGGACATTGCTAAAACACTTGTAGTGATTTGGTATGGTTAGGAGGGAGCTGTCTTTTCTAGGCTGCCCTATCTATATTTTCTGGTGAAATACATGGGAAAATCCCATAGGAGGAAAATTCCACTTAGGGATAAGGTTAGGTCACTATGAACTCATAGAGCAAAATGGACATCGCCAACACACTCGGATGCTTGGGTATGGTTAGGAGGGAAGTGACTTTTCTAAGAATGCCCTATCTATGTTTTCTGGTAAAATACATGGAAAAATTCCATAGGAGGAAAATTCCACTTAGGGTTAGGTTTAGGTCACCATGAACTTGTAGAGCAAAATGAACATTACTAACAAACCCATAGTGCTTGTGTATGGTTAGGAGGGCACTGACCTTTCTTACCTGCACCATCAATGTTTCCTGGTAAAATACATGGGAAAATCCCTTTGGAGGAATATTCCACTTAGGGTTAGCGTTAAGTCACCATGAACTCACAAAGCAAAATGGATATTGCCAACACACTTGGAGTGCTTTTGTATGGTCAGGAGGGAACTAATTTTATTAGGCTGCCCTATCTATGTTTCCTTGTAAAATACATTGGAAAATCCTATTTGAGGAAAATTCCACTTAGGATTAGGGTTAGGTTACCATGAACTCATAGAGCAAAATGAACATCACCAACAAACTCGGAGTGCTTGGGTATGTTTAGGAGGGCACTGACCTTTTTTCCTGCCCTATCTATTTTTTCTGGTAAAATACATGGGAAAATCCCATTGGAGGAAAATTCCACTTAGGGTTAGGGTTAGGTCACCATGAACTCACAGAGCAAAATGGAAATTGCCAGCATAGTCGGAGTGCTTTTGTATGGTCAGGAGGGAACTAATTTTATTCGTTTATTATTTGGGTATGGTTAGGAGGGCACTGACTTTTCTAGGCTGCCCTATCTATGTTTTCTTGTAAAATACATGGGAAAATCCCATTTGAGGAAAATTCCACTTAGGCTTAGGGTTAGTTTACCATGAACTCATAGAGAAAATGGACATTGCCAACACACTCGGAGTGCTTTGGTATGGTTAGGAGGGAACTTACTTTTCTAGCCTGCGCAATCTACGTTTCCTGGTAAAATACATGGGAAAATCACATAGGAGGAAAATTCCACTTAGGGTTAGGGTTAGGTCCCCATAAACTCATAGAGCAAAATAGACATCACCAACACACTCAGCATGTTTGGTTATGCTTAGGAGGGCACTGACCTTTCCAGCCTGCCCTATCTATGTTTCCTGGTAAAATACAGGGGAAAATCCCATTGGAGGAAAATTCCATTCAGGGTTAGGGTACAGATTGGCAACCCCCGGCTCCGGAGCTGCATGCAGCTCTTTGGGCCTTCTCCTGCGGCTCCGGAGCCTAATCCGCCATTTGCAGAGAGAGAGACAGAAGGCACTTGTTCTTCCCTTCTCTCTCTCTCTCTCTCTCTCTCTCGGACCTGTCCCTTCATGGGGATCCTGATTGGCCCTGCGCCCGGGCACCCCACCCCCTGGGAGAAATGCAGCTAGGAAGTCCCTTTCCCAGGTTGGCCCTGTCCGAGGCACACGTGGCCAGGGAGATGCACAGGGCAGCCCCAGGATCCTCCCTGGGAGTGGCCCGCTGGCACCTCCGCTGAGCAGGCCAGCCCTCCCACAAGCTGAGGCCCCAAGAAAGAGGTCTGCCCGGTTAGGCTCAGCGTTGCTCTGTCTCCCAAGCCCTGAAGGCGCACGGCTCGCTTTGAACAGGAACGGCCCCCCGAAGTCCCGCGCTTCCCCTGAAGCCCACTGGGAGATGGGAGGGAAGGCGACGGCAGCTGCTCTCTCAAGGGACTTCTTGCCAGCCCAGTGGATCTGCTGGGGCTGGCGATCCCTGCTCGGGAAAGGGAGGTAGGTAACAAGCGCCGGATCCCTCTCTGTGTCTCTCTCTCCCACTCAAAGCCATCCTGCAGCTCAATCCTTGAAGCGGTTTCAATCAGCCCCTTCATTGCCAGGCATCCCCATGGAAGTCAATGGAGGTCCACGGTGACTCAAAAGGCCAGGGGAACAACCTGACTGAGTTTGGACAAATATCAGGCAAGGTCCCATTCCAACCATCGCTACTTTGGCCAGGAGAGACCCGCACTAATCAATCGTCCTGCTCAGTGATCTGTGTTGATACAAAGCCAAGGAGGCAAAGGCGGTGGCTCACCGGTAAAACCAACGGACTTTGAAGCGCCGCAGCTGACCTTTCGAGTCAACGCAGAACTCCATTGACTTTCATGGGGACGCTTGGCAATGAAGGGGCCGTTTGAAATCGCTTCAAGAATCGAGCTGCAAGATGCCTTTGACTGGGAGAGAGAGACACAGAGAAACGCAAACGTGTCTCCACAGGAGATGCAGCAAGGGCAGGAGACAAGGAGGAGTCAGCTATGTCTGTGTACAAGCCCCGAAAGCTTTCTTCATCTCCCTGATCTTGCCTTTCTTGCTCGCCCTCTAATAGGCATCTGCTGGGTTTCCTCAACCTCCCCCCCCTGTTTTATTTTAATCCCACCACCGCCTCCCTCTTTTGCAAAGTTGGTATTCCGGGGAGTTGGAGCTCGCTTCGCTCCTGGAGTCACTTGGCGAAGCTTGAATGAGAGGCCGCCTGCTCCCACCTCCCACGGAGCAGAACTGCTGCTTCCTTGCCCTCCCAGTGAAAGAACCCCAGAGAGCTAAAAGAAGTCCTTTCTCCAGCTTTCTGCTTCTCATCCTCTTTTCCGAGCACCCCTCCCAGAGCGATCCAGAAGCTTCAACTCCAGCCTCCCACAGAGGCTGAGATAGGCAAGCCCGAGCGGCCGTTCGCTGCCGCCTCGGAAGATTTTCCGCAGCAGCTCCTTCTCCCCATCGGCCTCCTCCTCCGCTCCCTGGGAACCTTTACGCCAAAAGGCGGAAAGAAGAAAGTCCCAGAGAGGGAGGGTGCAGGGCGGGGGGAGAGCAGTCTTATCCGAGGAAAAGTGAAGCCAGGACGGCAGAGCCGTCCATACCAGAGCTGGATGAGGGGAAGGGCCAGTGCATGTCTCATATTAAGCTCCACTCTTCAATCAAGCCCCCTATTTTGCGCAGGCGCGCACATGCACAAACACATTTTGCGGTTTCCAATTTTTTCTTTTGTAAGAAAAACGGGTCCAAGTGGCTGTTTCACTCTTTCAGGTTCTCGACCCCTGGCTTAGGGTTAGGTCACCATGATCTCATAGAGCAAAATAGACATTGCCCACAAACTTGGAGTGCTTGGATGTGGTTAGGAGGGCATATACATTTCTATGTTGCCCTATCTATATTTCCTTGTAAAATACATGAAAAAATTCCATAGGAGGAAAATTCCACTTAGGGTTAGAGTTAGGTTACCATGAATTCGTAGAGCAAAATGAACATCACCAAAAAACTCGGAGTGCTTGGGTATGGTTAGGAGGGCACTAACCTTTCTAGCCTGCCCTATCTATGTTTCCTGGTGAAATACATGGGATAATCCCATAGGAAGAAAACTCCAATTAGGGTTAGGGTTACATTACCATGAACTCATAGAACAAAATGAACATCACCAAAACACTCAGACTGCTGGGGTATGGTTAGGAGGGAACTGAGTTTTCTAGGCTGCTGTATATTGTGTTTTTTGGTAAAATACATGGAAAATCCCATTTCAGGAAAATTCCACGTAGGGTTAGGGTTAGGATACCATGAACTCGTAGAGCAAAATTAACATCACCAACAAGCTCGGAGTTCTTGGGTATGGTTAGGAGGGCACTGACCTTTCTAGCCTGTGCTATCTATATTTCCTGGTAAAATACATGGGAAAATCCCTTAGGAGGAAAATTCCACTTAGGGTTAGGGTTAGGTCACCATGACCTCATAGAGCAAAATGGACATTGCCAACACACTTGGAGTGCTTGGGTATGGTTAGGAGGGCACTGACTTTTCTAGGCTGCCCTAATTATGTTTCCTGGTAAAATACATGGGAAAATCCCATTGGAGGAAAATTGCACTTAGGGTTAGGGTTAGGGTTAGGTCTCCATGAACTCATAGAGCAAAATGAACATCACCCACAAACTCGGAGTGCTTGGGTATGGTTAGGAGGGCACTAACATTTCTAGTCTGTGCTATCTATCTTTCCTGGTAGAATACATGGGAAAATCCATTGAAGGGAAATTCCACTTAGGGTTAGGGTTAGGCCACCATGAACTCCTAGAGCAAAATGAACATCGCCAAGAAACTCGGAGTACTTTGGTATGGTTAGGAGAAAGGTCAGTGCCCTCCTAACCAAACCCAAGAACTCCGATTGTGTTGGCAATGGTAACCTAACCATAACCCTAAGTGGAATATTTCTCCAATGGGATTTTCCCATGTATTTTACCAGGAAGCATAGATAGGGCAGCCTAGAAAAGTTAGGGCCCTCCTAACCATACCCAAGCGCTACGAGTTTGTTGGCGATGTTCATTTTGCTCTACGAGTTCATGGTAACCTAACCCTAACCCTAAGTGGAATTTTCCTCCAATGGGATTTTCCTATGTATTTTACCAGGAAACACAGATAGGGCAGACTAGAAAGCTCAGTGCCCTGCTAACCATACCCAAGCACTCCGCGTTTGTTGGCGATATTCATTTTGCTCCACGAGTTCATGGTAACCTAACCATAACCCTAAGTGGAATTTTTCTCCAATGGCATTTTCCCATGTATTTTACCAGGAAGCATAGATAGGGCAGCCTACAAAAGTTAGGGCCCTCCTAACCATACCGAAGCGCTACGAGTTTGTTGGTGATGTTCATTTTGCGATTTGAGTTCCTGATAACCTAACCCTAACCCTAAGTGGAATTTTCCTCCAATGGGATTTTCCCATGTATTTTACCAGGAAACATAGATAGGGCAGACTAGAAAGCTCAGTGCCCTGCTAACCATACCCAAGCACTCCGAGTTTGTTGGCGATATTCATTTTGCTCCATGAGTTCATGGTAACCTAACCATAACCCTAAGTGGAATTTTTCTCCAATGGGATTTTCCCATGTATTTTACCAGGAAGCATAGATAGGGCAGCCTAGAAAAGTTAGTGCTCTCCTAACCATACCCAAGCGCTACGAGTTTGTTGGCGATGTTCATTTTGCTCTACGAGTTCATTGTAACCTAATCCTAACCCTAATGGAATTTTCCTCCAATGGGATTTTCCCATGTATTTTACCAAAAAACATAGTTAGCACAGTCTAGAAAGCTCAGTGCCCTACTAATCATACCGAAGCACTCCGAGTTTGTTGGCAATGTTCATTTTGCTGTACGAGTTTATGGTAACCTAACCATAACCCTAAGTGGAATCTTCCTCCAATGGGATTTTCCCATTTATTTTACCAGGAAGCATAGATAGGGCAGCCTAGAAAAGTTAGGGCCCTGCTAACCATACCCAAGCGCTACGAGTTTGTTGGCGATGTTCATTTTGCTCTACGAGTTCATGGTAACCTAACCCTAACCCTAAGTGGAATTTTCCTCCAATGGGATTTTCCTATGTATTTTACCAGGAAACACAGATAGGGCAGACTAGAAAGCTCAGTGCCCTGCTAACCATACCCAAGCACTCCGCGTTTGTTGGCGATATTCATTTTGCTCCACGAGTTCATGGTAACCTAACCATAACCCTAAGTGGAATTTTTCTCCAATGGCATTTTCCCATGTATTTTACCAGGAAGCATAGATAGGGCAGCCTACAAAAGTTAGGGCCCTCCTAACCATACCCAAGCGCTACGAGTTTGTTGTCGATGTTCATTTTGCTCTACGAGTTCATGGTAACCTAACCCTAACCCTAATGGAATTTTCCTCCAATGGGATTTTCCCATGTATTTTACCAAAAAACATAGTTAGCGCAGTCTAGAAAGCTCAGTGCCCTACTAATCATACCCAAGCACTCCGAGTTTGTTGGCAATGTTCATTTTGCTGTACGAGTTTATGGTAACCTAACCATAACCCTAAGTGGAATCTTCCTCCAATGGGATTTTCCCATTTATTTTACCAGGAAACATAAATATGGCAGCCTTGAAAAGTCAGTTCTTTCCTAACCATACCCAAGCACTCTGAGTGTGTTGGCGATGTTTATTTTGCTCTGAGAGTTCCTGGTAACCTAAACCTAACCCTAAGTGGAATTTTCCTCCAAAAAGATTTTACCATGTATTTTACCAGGAAACATAAATATGGCAGCCTTGAAAAGTCAGTTCCTTCCTAACCATACCCAAGTACTCTGAATGTGTTGGCGATGTTTATTTTGCTCTGAGACTTCCTGGTAACCTAACCCTAACCCTAAGTGGAATTTTCCTCCAAAAAGATTTTACCATGTATTTTACCAGGAAACATAGATAGGGCAGACTAGAAAGCTCAGTGCCCTGCTAACCATACCCAAGCACTCCGAGTTTGTTGGCGATATTCATTTTGCTCCACGAGTTCATTGTAACCTAACCATAACCCTAAGTGGAATTTTTCTCGAATGGGATTTTCCCATGTATTTTACCAGGAAGCATAGATAGGGCAGCCTACAAAAGTTAGGGCCCTCCTAACTATACCCAAGCGCTACGAGTTTGTTGGCGATGTTCATTTTGCTCTTTGAGTTCCTGATAACCTAACCCTAATCCTAAGTGGAATTTTCCTCCAATGGGATTTTCCCATGTATTTTACCAGGAAGCATAGATAGGGCAGCCTAGAAAGGTTAGGGCCCTCCTAACCATACCCAAGCGCTACGGGTTTGTTGGCGATGTTCATTTTGCTCTACGAGTTCATGGTAACCTAACCCTAACCCTAATGGAATTTTCCTCCAATGGGATTTTCCCATGTATTTTACCAAAAAACATAGATAGCGCAGTCTAGAAAGCTCAGTGCCCTACTAATCCTACCCAAGCACTCTGAGTTTGTTGGCAATGTTCATTTTGCTCTACGAGTTTATGGTAACCTAACCATAACCCTAAGTGGAATCTTCCTCCAATGGGATTTTCCCATTTATTTTACCAGGAAACATAAATATGGCAGCGTTGAAAAGTCAGTTCTTTCCTAACCATACCCAAGCACTCTGAGTGTGTTGGAGATGTTTATTTTGCTCTTAGAGTTCCTGGTAACCTAACCCTAACCCTAAGTGGAATTTTCCTCCAAAAAGATTTTACCATGTATTTTACCAGGAAACATAGATAGGGCAGCCTACAAAAGTCAGTGCCCTCCTAACCATACCCAAGCACTCTGAGTATGTTGGAGATGACCATTTTGCTCTATGAGTTTATGGTCACCTAACTCTAACATTAAATAGAATTTTGCTCCAATGGGATTTTCCCATGTATTTTACCATGAAACATAGATAGTGCAGGCTAGAAAATTCAGTGCCATCCTAACCATACCCAAGCACTCCGAGTTTGTTGGCACTGTTCATTTTGCTCTACGAGTTCATGGTAACCTAACCCTAACCCTTAGTGGAATTTTCCTCCAAAGGGATTTTCCTATGTATTTTACCAGGAAATATAGATAGCGTAGGCTAGAAAGCTCAGTGCCCTACTAACCATACCCAAGCACTCCGAGTTTGTTGACAATGTTCATTTTGCTCTACGAGATTATGGTAACTTAACCCTAACCCTAAGTGGAATTTTCCTCCTATGGGATTTTCCCATATATTTTACCAGGAAACAAATGTAGCGCAGGCTAGAACTTCCAGTACCCTTCTAAACATACAAAAGCACTCCGAGTGCTTGGTTATGGTTAGGAGGGCACTGACTTTTCTAGGCTGCCCTATCTATGTTTCCTGGTAAAATACATGTGAAAATCCCTTTCGAGGAAAATTCCATTTAGGCTTCGGGTTAGGTTACCATGAACTCGAAGAGCAAAATGAACATCGCAAACAAACCCGGAGTGCTTGGATATGGTTGGGAGGGCACAGACCTTTCCAGCCTCTGCTATCTATGTTTCCTGGTAAAATAAATGGGAAAATCCCATAGAAGGAAAATTCCACTTAGGGTTACAGTTAGGTTACCATGAACTGCTAGAGCAAAATGAACATCAACAAGAAACTCGGAGTATTTGGGTATAGTTAAGAGGGTCCTGACCTTTTTAGCTTGCACTATCTATGTTTCCTGGTAAAATACATGGGAAAAACCATTGAAGGAAAATTCCACTTAGGGTTAGGGTTTGGTCACCATACACTTGTAGAGCAAAATGGACATCGCCGACAAACTCGGAGTGCTTTTTTATGGTTAGGACGGATCTAACTTTGTTAGGCTGCCCTATCTTTGTTTCCTTGTAAAATACATGGGAAAATCACATTGGATGAAAATTCCACTTAGGATTAGGGTTAGGGCACCATGAACTCATAGAGCAAAATGAACATTGCCAACAAACTCGTAGTGCTTGGGTACGGTTAGGAGGGGACTGACATTTCCAGCCTGCCTTGTCTATGTTTCCTGGTAAAATACATGGAAAAATCCCATTTGAGGAAAATTCCACTTAGGGTTAGGGTTAGGTCACCATGAACTCATAGAGCAAATTGGACATTGCCAATATACTCGGAGTGCTTTGGTATGGTTAGGACGGAACTAACTTTGGTAGGCTGCCCTATCGATGTTTCCTGGTAAAATGCATGGAAAAATCCCATTTGATGAAAATTCGACGTAGGATTTGGGTTTGGATACCATGAGCTTATAGAGCAAAATGAACATCGCCAACAATCTCGGAGTTCTTGGGTATCGTTAGGAGGGCACTGACCATTCTACCCTGCGCTACCTATGTTTCCTGGTAAAATACATGGGAAAATCCATTGAAGGCAAATTCCACTTAGGGTTAGGGTTTGGTCACCATAAACTCATAGAGCAAAATGGACATCGCCGACACACTCGGAGTGCTTTGGTATGGTTAGGACGGATCTAACTTTGTTAGGCTGCCCTATCTTTGTTTATTGGTAAAATACATGGGAAAATCACATTGGAGGAAAATTCCACTTAGGATTAGGGTTAGGGCACCATGAACTCATAGAGCAAAATGAACATTGCCAACAAACTCGTAGTGCTTGGGTACGGTTAGGAGGGGACTGACATTTCCAGCCTGCCCTGTCTATGTTTCCTGGTAAAATACATGGAAAAATCCCATAAGAGAAAATTCCACTTAGGGTTAGGGTTAGGTCACCATGAACTCATAGAGCAAATTGGACATTGTTAAAACACTCGTAGTGATTTGGTATGGTTAGGAGGGAACATAATTTTTTAGGCTGTCCTATCTATGTTTTCTGGTAAAATCCATGGAAAAATCCCATTTGAAGAAAACTCCACTTAGGGTTAGGGTTAGGTTACCATGAACCCGTAGAGCAAAATGAACATCGCCAACAAACTCGGAGTGCTTGGGTATAGTTAAGAGGGCCCTGACCTTTTTAGCTTGCGCTATCTATGTTTCCTGGTAAAATACATGTGAAAATCCATTGAAGGCAAATTCCACTTAGGGTTAGGGTTTGGTCACCGTACACTTGTAGAGCAAAATGGACATCGCCGACAAACTCGGAGTGCTTTTTTATGGTTAGGACGGATCTAACTTTGTTAGGCTGCCCTATCTTTGTTTCCTCGTAAAATACATGGGAAAATCACATTGGATGAAAATTCCACTTAGGATTAGGGTTAGGGCACCATGAACTCATAGAGCAAAATGAACATTGCCAACAAACTCGTAGTGCTTGGGTACGGTTAGGAGGGGACTGACATTTCCAGCCTGCCCTGTCTATGTTTCCTGGTAAAATACATGGAAAAATCCCATTTGAGGAAAATTCCACTTAGGGTTAGGGTTAGGTCACCATGAACTCATAGAGCAAATTGGACATTGCCAATATACTCGGAGGGCTTTGGTATGGTTAGGACGGAACTAACTTTGGTAGGCTGCCCTATCGATGTTTCCTGGTAAAATGCATGGAAAAATCCCATTTGATGAAAATTCGACGTAGGATTTGGGTTTGGTTACCATGAGCTTATAGAGCAAAATGAACATCGCCAACAATCTCGGAGTTCTTGGGTATCGTTAGGAGGGCACTGACCATTCTACCCTGCATCCATTGAAGGCAAATTCCACTTAGGGTTAGGGTTTGGTCACCATAAACTCATAGAGCAAAATGGACATCGCCGACACACTCGGAGTGCTTTGGTATGGTTAGGACGGATCTAACTTTGTTAGGCTGCCCTATCTTTGTTTATTGGTAAAATACATGGGAAAATCACATTGGAGGAAAATTCCACTTAGGATTAGGGTTAGGGCACCATGAACTCATAGAGCAAAATGAACTTTGCCAACAAACTCGTAGTGCTTGGGTACGGTTAGGAGGGGACTGACATTTCCAGCCTGCCCTGTCTATGTTTCCTGGTAAAATACATGGAAAAATCCCATAAGAGAAAAATTCCACTTAGGGTTAGGGTTAGGTCACCATGAACTCATAGAGCAAATTGGACATTGTTAAAACACTCGTAGTGATTTGGTATGGTTAGGAGGGAACTATAATTTTTTAGGCTGTCCTATCTATGTTTTCTGGTAAAATCCATGGAAAAATCCCATTTGAAGAAAACTCCACTTAGGGTTAGGGTTAGGTTACCATGAACCCGTAGAGCAAAATGAACATCGCCAACAAACTCGGAGTGCTTGGGTATAGTTAAGAGGGCCCTGACCTTTTTAGCTTGCGCTATCTATGTTTCCTGGTAAAATACATGTGAAAATCCATTGAAGGCAAATTCCACGTAGGGTTAGGGTTTGGTCACCATACACTTGTAAGAGCAAAATGGACATCGCCGACAAACTCGGAGTGCTTTTTTATGGTTAGGACGGATCTAACTTTGTTAGGCTGCCCTATCTTTGTTTCCTCGTAAAATACATGGGAAAATCACATTGGATGAAAATTCCACTTAGGATTAGGGTTAGGGCACCATGAACTCATAGAGCAAAATGAACATTGCCAACAAACTCGTAGTGCTTGGGTACGGTTAGGAGGGGACTGACATTTCCAGCCTGCCCTGTCTATGTTTCCTGGTAAAATACATGGAAAAATCCCATTTGAGGAAAATTCCACTTAGGGTTAGGGTTAGGTCACCATGAACTCATAGAGCAAATTGGACATTGCCAATATACTCGGAGTGCTTTGGTATGGTTAGGACGGAACTAACTTTGGTAGGCTGCCCTATCGATGTTTCCTGGTAAAATGCATGGAAAAATCCCATTTGATGAAAATTCGACGTAGGATTTGGGTTTGGTTACCATGAGCTTATAGAGCAAAATGAACATCGCCAACAATCTCGGAGTTCTTGGGTATCATTAGGAGGGCACTGACCATTCTACCCTGCATCCATTGAAGGCAAATTCCACTTAGGGTTAGGGTTTGGTCACCATAAACTCATAGAGCAAAATGGACATCGCCGACACACTCGGAGTGCTTTGGTATGGTTAGGACGGATCTAACTTTGTTAGGCTGCCCTATCTTTGTTTATTGGTAAAATACATGGGAAAATCACATTGGAGGAAAATTCCACTTAGGATTAGGGTTAGGGCACCATGAACTCATAGAGCAAAATGAACATTGCCAACAAACTCGTAGTGCTTGGGTACGGTTAGGAGGGGACTGACATTTCCAGCCTGCCCTGTCTATGTTTTCTGGTAAAATAAATGGGAAAATCCCATTTGAGGAAAATTCCACTTAGGGTTAGGGTTAGGTTATCATGAACCCGTAGAGCAAAATGAACATCGCCAAGAAACTCGGAGTGCTTGGGCATGGTTAGGAGGTAACTTAGTTTTCTAGGCTGCCCTATCTATGTTTCCTGGTAAAATACATGGGGAAATACCATTGGAGGAAAATTCCACTTAGGGTTAGGTTACCGTGAACTCATAGAGCAAAATGAACATCGCCAACAATCTCGGAGTTCTTGCGTATGGTTAGGATGGCACTGACCATTCTAACCTGCGCTACCTATGTTTCTTGGTAAAATACATGGGAAAATCCCATTAGACGAAAATTCCACTTAGGATTAGCGTTAGGTCACCATGAACTCATAGAGCAAAATGGACATTGCCAACACACTCGGTGTTCTTTGGTATGCTTAGGAGGGAACTGACTTTTCTAGGCTAGCCCTTCTGTGTTTTCTAGTGAAATCCATGGGAAAATCCCATTTGAGGAAAATTCCACTTAGGGTTAGGGTTAGGGCACCATGAACTCATAGAGCAAAATGAACATTGCAAAAAAAAATCGTAGTGCTTGGGTACGGTTAAGAGGTCACTGACATTTCCAGCTTGCCCTGTCTATTTTTCCTGGTAAAATATATGGAAAAATCCCATAAGAGGAAAATTCCACTTATGGTTAGGGTTAGGTCACGATGAACTCAAAGAGTAAAATGGACATTGCCAACACACTCCGAGTGCTTTTGTATGGTTAGGATGGAACTAATTTTATTGGGCTGCCCTATTTATGTTTTCTGGTGAAATACATGGGAAAATCGCATAAGAGGAAAATTCCACTTAGGGTTAGCGTTAGGTTACCATGAACTCGTAGAGCAAAATGAACATCGCCAACAAACTGGCAGTGCTTGGGTATGTTTAGGAGGGCACTGACCTTTCTAGCCTGCGCTACCTATTTTTACTGGTAAAATACTTGGGAAAATCCATTGGAGGAAAATTCCACTTAGGATTAGGGTTAGGGCACCATGAACTCATAGAGCAAAATGAACTTTGCCAACAAACTCGTAGTGCTTGGGTACGGTTAGGAGGGGACTGACATTTCCAGCCTGCCCTGTCTATGTTTCCTGGTAAAATACATGGAAAAATCCCATAAGAGAAAAATTCCACTTAGGGTTAGGGTTAGGTCACCATGAACTCATAGAGCAAATTGGACATTGTTAAAACACTCGTAGTGATTTGGTATGGTTAGGAGGGAACATAATTTTTTAGGCTGTCCTATCTATGTTTTCTGGTAAAATCCATGGAAAAATCCCATTTGAAGAAAACTCCACTTAGGGTTAGGGTTAGGTTACCATGAACCCGTAGAGCAAAATGAACATCGCCAACAAACTCGGAGTGCTTGGGTATAGTTAAGAGGGCCCTGACCTTTTTAGCTTGCGCTATCTATGTTTCCTGGTAAAATACATGTGAAAATCCATTGAAGGCAAATTCCACTTAGGGTTAGGGTTTGGTCACCGTACACTTGTAGAGCAAAATGGACATCGCCGACAAACTCGGAGTGCTTTTTTATGGTTAGGACGGATCTAACTTTGTTAGGCTGCCCTATCTTTGTTTCCTCGTAAAATACATGGGAAAATCACATTGGATGAAAATTCCACTTAGGATTAGGGTTAGGGCACCATGAACTCATAGAGCAAAATGAACATTGCCAACAAACTCGTAGTGCTTGGGTACGGTTAGGAGGGGACTGACATTTCCAGCCTGCCCTGTCTATGTTTCCTGGTAAAATACATGGAAAAATCCCATTTGAGGAAAATTCCACTTAGGGTTAGGGTTAGGTCACCATGAACTCATAGAGCAAATTGGACATTGCCAATATACTCGGAGGGCTTTGGTATGGTTAGGACGGAACTAACTTTGGTAGGCTGCCCTATCGATGTTTCCTGGTAAAATGCATGGAAAAATCCCATTTGATGAAAATTCGACGTAGGATTTGGGTTTGGTTACCATGAGCTTATAGAGCAAAATGAACATCGCCAACAATCTCGGAGTTCTTGGGTATCGTTAGGAGGGCACTGACCATTCTACCCTGCATCCATTGAAGGCAAATTCCACTTAGGGTTAGGGTTTGGTCACCATAAACTCATAGAGCAAAATGGACATCGCCGACACACTCGGAGTGCTTTGGTATGGTTAGGACGGATCTAACTTTGTTAGGCTGCCCTATCTTTGTTTATTGGTAAAATACATGGGAAAATCACATTGGAGGAAAATTCCACTTAGGATTAGGGTTAGGGCACCATGAACTCATAGAGCAAAATGAACATTGCCAACAAACTCGTAGTGCTTGGGTACGGTTAGGAGGGGACTGACATTTCCAGCCTGCCCTGTCTATGTTTCCTGGTAAAATACATGGAAAAATCCCATAAGAGAAAAATTCCACTTAGGGTTAGGGTTAGGTCACCATGAACTCATAGAGCAAATTGGACATTGTTAAAACACTCGTAGTGATTTGGTATGGTTAGGAGGGAACATAATTTTTTAGGCTGTCCTATCTATGTTTTCTGGTAAAATCCATGGAAAAATCCCATTTGAAGAAAACTCCACTTAGGGTTAGGGTTAGGTTACCATGAACCCGTAGAGCAAAATGAACATCGCCAACAAACTCGGAGTGCTTGGGTATAGTTAAGAGGGCCCTGACCTTTTTAGCTTGCGCTATCTATGTTTCCTGGTAAAATACATGTGAAAATCCATTGAAGGCAAATTCCACTTAGGGTTAGGGTTTGGTCACCGTACACTTGTAGAGCAAAATGGACATCGCCGACAAACTCGGAGTGCTTTTTTATGGTTAGGACGGATCTAACTTTGTTAGGCTGCCCTATCTTTGTTTCCTCGTAAAATACATGGGAAAATCACATTGGATGAAAATTCCACTTAGGATTAGGGTTAGGGCACCATGAACTCATAGAGCAAAATGAACATTGCCAACAAACTCGTAGTGCTTGGGTACGGTTAGGAGGGGACTGACATTTCCAGCCTGCCCTGTCTATGTTTCCTGGTAAAATACATGGAAAAATCCCATTTGAGGAAAATTCCACTTAGGGTTAGGGTTAGGTCACCATGAACTCATAGAGCAAATTGGACATTGCCAATATACTCGGAGGGCTTTGGTATGGTTAGGACGGAACTAACTTTGGTAGGCTGCCCTATCGATGTTTCCTGGTAAAATGCATGGAAAAATCCCATTTGATGAAAATTCGACGTAGGATTTGGGTTTGGTTACCATGAGCTTATAGAGCAAAATGAACATCGCCAACAATCTCGGAGTTCTTGGGTATCGTTAGGAGGGCACTGACCATTCTACCCTGCATCCATTGAAGGCAAATTCCACTTAGGGTTAGGGTTTGGTCACCATAAACTCATAGAGCAAAATGGACATCGCCGACACACTCGGAGTGCTTTGGTATGGTTAGGACGGATCTAACTTTGTTAGGCTGCCCTATCTTTGTTTATTGGTAAAATACATGGGAAAATCACATTGGAGGAAAATTCCACTTAGGATTAGGGTTAGGGCACCATGAACTCATAGAGCAAAATGAACTTTGCCAACAAACTCGTAGTGCTTGGGTACGGTTAGGAGGGGACTGACATTTCCAGCCTGCCCTGTCTATGTTTTCTGGTAAAATAAATGGGAAAATCCCATTTGAGGAAAATTCCACTTAGGGTTAGGGTTAGGTTATCATGAACCCGTAGAGCAAAATGAACATCGCCAAGAAACTCGGAGTGCTTGGGCATGGTTAGGAGGTAACTTAGTTTTCTAGGCTGCCCTATCTATGTTTCCTGGTAAAATACATGGGGAAATACCATTGGAGGAAAATTCCACTTAGGGTTAGGTTACCGTGAACTCATAGAGCAAAATGAACATCGCCAACAATCTCGGAGTTCTTGCGTATGGTTAGGATGGCACTGACCATTCTAACCTGCGCTACCTATGTTTCTTGGTAAAATACATGGGAAAATCCCATTAGACGAAAATTCCACTTAGGATTAGCGTTAGGTCACCATGAACTCATAGAGCAAAATGGACATTGCCAACACACTCGGTGTTCTTTGGTATGCTTAGGAGGGAACTGACTTTTCTAGGCTAGCCCTTCTGTGTTTTCTAGTGAAATCCATGGGAAAATCCCATTTGAGGAAAATTCCACTTAGGGTTAGGGTTAGGGCACCATGAACTCATAGAGCAAAATGAACATTGCAAAAAAAAATCGTAGTGCTTGGGTACGGTCAAGAGGTCACTGACATTTCCAGCTTGCCCTGTCTATTTTTCCTGGTAAAATATATGGAAAAATCCCATAAGAGGAAAATTCCACTTATGGTTAGGGTTAGGTCACGATGAACTCAAAGAGCAAAATGGACATTGCCAACACACTCCGAGTGCTTTTGTATGGTTAGGATGGAACTAATTTTATTGGGCTGCCCTATCTTTGTTTTCTGGTGAAATATATGGGAAAATCGCATAAGAGGAAAATTCCACTTAGGGTTAGCGTTAGGTTACCATGAACTCGTAGAGCAAAATGAACATCGCCAACAAACTGGGAGTGCTTGGGTATGTTTAGGAGGGCACTGACCTTTCTAGCCTGCGCTACCTATTTTTACTGGTAAAATATATGGGAAAATTCCAGTGAAGCAAAGTACACTTAGTTAGGTTTGGTAACAAAACTTCATAGAGCAAACTGGACATCACCAACACACCGAAGGCTTTGGTATGGTTACGGAGGGAACTTACTTTATAGGATGTCCATATCTATGTTTTCAGAAATACATGGGAAAAATCCCATTTGAGGAAAATTCCACTTAGGGTTCGGGTTAGGTTACCATGAAATCGTAGAGCAAAATGAACATATCCAACAAACTGGGAGTGCTTGGGTATGTTTAGGAGGGCACTGACCTTTCTAGCCTGCGCTACCTTTTTTTCCTGGTAAACTATATGGGAAAATCCATTGAAAGCAAATTCCACTTTAGGGTTAGGGTTTGGTCACCAAAAACTCATAGAGCAAAATGGACATCGCCAACACTCTCAGCATGCTTGGCTATGGTTAGGAGGGCACTGACCATTCAGGCTTGCCCTATCTATGTTTCACCTGGTAAAATAAGGAAAAATGCCATTTGATGAAAATTCCACTTAGGATTTGGGTTAGGTTACCATGAACTCGTAGAGCAAAATGAACATCGCTAACAAAGTCGGACTGCTTGGGTATGGTTAGGAGCGAACTGAGTTTTCTGGGCTGCCCTATCTATGTTTAATGGTAAAATATATGGGAAAAACCCATGGGAGGAAAATTCCACTTAGGGTTAGGGTTAGGTCACCATGAACTCATAGAGCAAAATGAACATCGCCAACAAACTGGGAGTGGTTGGGTATGTTTAGTAGGGCACTGACCTTTCTAGCGTGCGCTAACTATTTTTCCTGGTAAAATACATGGGAAAATCCCATAGGAGGAAAATTCCACTTTGGGTTAGGGTTAGGTTACTATGAACTCAAAGAGCAAAATGAACATCGCCAACAAACTCGGAGTTCTTGGGTATGGTTAGGAGGGCACTGAGTTTTCTAGGCTGCCCTATCTATGTTTTATGGTAAAATACATGGAAAAATCCATTGAAGGCAAATTCCACTTACGGTTAGGGTTTGGTCACCATAAATTCATAGAGCAAAATGGACATCGCCAACACTCTCAGAATGCTTGTGTATGGTTAGGAGGGCACTTACTTTTCTAGGCTGCCCTATCTATGTTTCCTGTTAAAATACATGGGAAAATCCCATTGGAGGAAAATTCCACTTAGGGTTAGGGTTAGGGTACCATGAACTTATAGAGCAAAATGAACATTGCTAAAAAAATCGTAGTGCTTCGGTACGGTTAGGAGGGCACTGACATTTCAGGCCTTCCCTGTGTATGTTTCCTGGTAAAATACATGGAAAAATTCCATTTGATGAAAATTCCACTTAGGATTTGGGTTAGGTTACCATGAACATGTAGAGCAAAATGAACATCGCCAAGAAACTCGGAGTGCTTGGGCATGGTTAGGAGGGAACTTAGTTTTCTAGGCTGCCCTATCTATGTTTCCTGGTAAAATACATGGGGAAATCCAATTGGAGGAAAATTCCACTTAGGGTTAGGTTACCGTGAACTCGTAGAGCAAAATGAACATCGCCAACAATCTCGGAGTTCTTGTCATGTTAGTGAGGGCATCTGAGTTCTCTAGGCTCGCCCTATCTATGTTTTATGTTAAATACAGGAAAAATCCATTGAAGGCAAAATTCCACTTTTACGGTTCTGTGTGTGGACCCTTTGGTCACATAAATTCCTAGAGCAAACTCGGACAGTCGCCAACAATCTCGAGTTCTTGGTAGTAGGAGGGCACTGACTTTTCGTCCCTGCCCTATCTGTGTTTCCTGGTAAAATACATTGGAAAATCCCATTGGAGGAAAATTCCACTTAGGGTTAGGGTTAGGGCATCATGAACTCATAGAGCAAAATGAACATTGCCAACACACTCGGAGTACTTGTGTACGGTTAGGAGGGCACTGATATTTCTAGCCTGCCCTGTCTATGTTTCCTGGTAAAATACATGGAAAAATGCCATTTGATGAAAATTCCACTTAGGATTTGGGTTAGGTTACCATGAACTCGTAGAGCAAAATGAACATCGCCAACAAAGTCGGACTGCTTGGGTATGGTTAGGAGCGAACTGAGTTTTCTGGTCTGCCCTATCTATGTTACTGGTAAATCTATGTGAAAAACCCATAGGGGGAAAATTCCACTTAGGGTTAGGGTTAGGTCACCATGAACTGATAGAGCAAAGTGGACATTGCCAATACACTCGGAGTGCTTTGGTATTGTTAGGACGGAACTAACTTTGTTAGGCTGCCCTATCGATGTTTCCTGGTAAAATACATGGGAAAATCCCATTGGAGGAAAATTCCACTTAGGGTTAGGGCACCATGAACTGAAGGAGCAAAATGGACATTGCCAATACACTCGGAGTGCTTTGGTATGGTTAGGAGGGAACTGACTTTTCTAGGCTGCCCTATCTTGTTTTCTGGTGAAATATATGGGAAAATCCCATTTGAGTAAAATTCCACTTAGGGTTAGGGTTAGGTTACCATGAACGCGTAGAGCAAAATGAACATTGCCAACAAACTGGGAGTGGTTGGGTATGATTAGTAGGGCACTGACCTTTCTAGCGTGCGCTACCTATTTTTCCTGGTAAAGTACATGGGAAAATCCATAGGAGGAAAATTCCACTTTGGGATAAGGTTAGGTCATCATGAACTCATAGATCAAAAGGGACATCGCCAACACACTCGGATGCTTGGGTATGGTTAGGAGGGACCTGTCTTTTCTAGGCTGCCCTATCTATGTTTCCTGGTAAAATACATGGGAAAATCCCATAGGAGGAAAATTCCACTTTGGGTTATGGTTAGGTTACTATGAACTCAAAGAGCAAAATGAACATCGCCAACAATCTCGGAGTTCTTGGGTATCATTAGGAGGGCACTGACCATTCTACCCGGCGCTACCTATGTTTCCTGGTAAAATACATGGGAAAATCCATTGAAGGCAAATTCCACTTAGGGTTAGGGTTTGGTCACCATAAACTCATAGAGCAAAATGGACATCGCCGACACACTCGGAGTGCTTTGGTATGGTTAGGACGGAACTCACTTTGTTAGGCTGCCCTATCTTTGTTTCCTGGTAAAATACATGGGAAAATCACATTGGAGGAAAATTCCATTTAGGATTCGGGATAGGGCACAATGAACTCATAGAGCAAAATGAACATTGCCGCACAAAACCCGTAGTGCTTGGGTCGTTCGATAGGGACCTGACATTTTCAGCCTGCCTCTGCTATGTTCCTGGGTAAAATACATGGAAACTGCATTTGATGAAAATTCCCTTAGGATTTGGGGTTAGGTTACCATGAACTCACGTAGAGCAAATGACATCGCACAAGTCTGACTGCTTGGGTATGGTTAGGAGGGCACTGACTTTTCTAGGCTGCCCTATCTATATTTCCTGGTAAAATATATGGGAAAAACCCATGGGAGGAAAATTCCACTTAGGATTAGGGTTAGGTCACCATGAACTCATAGAGAAAAGTTGACTTTGCCAACACACTAGGAGTGCTTTGGTATTGTTAGGATGGAACTAACGTTGTTAGGCTGCCCTATCGATGTTTCCTGGTAAAATACATGGGAAAATCCTAGTGGAGGAAAATTCCACTTAGGGTTAAGGTTACCATGAACTCACAGAGAAAACGAACATCGCCAACAATCTCGGAGTTCTTGCGTATGGTTAGGAGGGCACTGACCATTCTAGCCGGCGCTACTTATGTTTCTGGTAAAATACATGGGATAATCCCATTTAGGAAAATTCACTAGGTTAGGGTTGGTTACCATGACGCGTAGGCAAAAATTACAGCGGCAACAAACTGGGAGTGGTTGGGTATGATTAGTAGGGCACTGACCTTTCTAGCGTGCGCTACCTATTTTTCCTGGTAAAGTACATGGGAAAATCCATAGGAGGAAAATTCCACTTTGGGATAAGGTTAGGTCATCATGAACTCATAGATCAAAAGGGACATCGCCAACACACTCGGATGCTTGGGTATGGTTAGGAGGGACCTGTCTTTTCTAGGCTGCCCTATCTATGTTTCCTGGTAAAATACATGGGAAAATCCCATAGGAGGAAAATTCCACTTTGGGTTAGGGTTAGGTTACTATGAACTCAAAGAGCAAAATGAACATCGCCAACAAACTCGGAGTTCTTGGGTATGTTTAGGAGGGCACTGAGTTTTCTAGGCTGCCCTATCTATGTTTTATGGTAAAATACATGGGAAAATCCATTGAAGGCAAATTCCAATTACGGTTAGGGTTTGGTCACCATAAATTCATAGAGCAATATGGACATCGCCAACACTCTCAGAATGCTTGTGTTTGGTTAGGAGGGCACTTACTTTTCTAGGCTGCCCTATCTATGTTTCCTGTTAAAATACATGGGAAAATCCCATTGGAGGAAAATTCCACTTAGGGTTAGGGTTAGGGTACCATGAACTTATAGAGCAAAATGAACATTGCTAAAAAAATTGTAGTGCTTCGGTACGGTTAGGAGGGCACTGACATTTCCAGCCTTCCCTGTCTATGTTTCCTGGTAAAATACATGAAAAAATCCCATTTGATGAAAATCCACTTAGGATTTGGGTTAGGTTACCATGAACATGTAGAGCAAAATGAACATCGCCAAGAAACTCGGACTGCTTGGGCATGGTTAGGAGGGAACTGAGTTTTCTAGGCTGCCCTATCTATGTTTCCTGGTAAAATACTTGGGGAAATCCCATTTGATGAAAATTCCACTTAGGGTTAGGTTACCATGAACTCGTAGAGCAAAATGAACATCGCCAACAATCTCGGAGTTCTTGCGTATGGTTAGGATGGCACTGACCATTCTAACCTGCGCTACCTATGTTTCTTGGTAAAATACATAGGATAATCCCATGGGAGGAAAATTCCACTTAG
>NW_024097739.1:0-2463 GCF_016545835.1 Crotalus tigris
ACACACTCTTGAGTTCTGAAAATCTGTTAATACAATATCAGAAGGCCTTAACTTGGCCTTAGACCCACTTCTGGAACAAATCTTCCTAAATGTATGCAATGAAATGATGGACAGGGCAGACCCTGTGTCTAATTCCATAGATAATGGAACCCCTTGTAGCTTCACGTTGAGTGACAGCTTTTTCTTCATGGGCTTGTGTGTGCCTGTTCTACAGATGCTTCTTCGCGAAGCACAAAAACCTACCCTATTCTGGCTGGGGAATCTGGTACCCTTCAGGCGTTCTTCTTGGGGTTGTGCCTTTCGTCGGGCCAGACACACAGCTGCAATGTGCCCTTGTTTTTGCCTCATGCCCTCAGGTAGCGGAGCGGAACTTTTGCAGTCAGATTTATCTCCTGGGCGACCGCCACAGCCGATGCAGCATCTTTCAAGCGTAGCCGAGAGCTTTCTCCTTCTGGTTCCCTTCCTTCGCGTGGTGTTACGTCGACTTCTTCGGCCGAATCCTCCTCGGAGTTTCGTCGGACGTCTTCCTGGTGCACGAACGCAAACTCATCTGGCACGCCTTCTTTCTGAATCGGCCCGCATGTTTCTTTGATGTACCCGCCGTTCTGCTTCGTCTTGCTTCTGGCGGTGACTTCCCTTAAGGCGTCTTGGAAGGATTTCTTCCTTAGCGAAAGTCTCTGTTGTTACTCTCGTGCCTAACCCGCACATAAACTAGCGGTCCTCAGGTCGTTCCTAACGAGGTCCTTGCTCGCAGGGCTTGCGCCTTGCCGTAACGCGGGCGATGTATCCTTGGCTGACTCACCGGACCATTGATCCCTCTGTTCGAAGGTGTGGCACCATGAGATAACGGACACCTTGGGGTGGAAGTGCTCCTTCAGCAGCTTCTTCAGGTCTGCGTAGCTTACAGACTCTACTGGATCAGGTGCTGCAAGGTTTTCTGCAATTTCGAAGGCGTCTTGGCCGCAAACGCAAAGCAGGGTGGCAGCCTTCAAGCTATCTTCCCTCACTTGGTTTGCCTTGAAGTAGTTCTCCATTCTGGATATGTAGGACTCCCACCGCTCTGGATGTGAGACGTCGAATTCCGAAAGCCTTCCGATTTTCCCCATCTTCGGATCTTCAGGAGACGGGTCTATCAGCCAGCCTACCCCCGAATGCGCACCGGATTGGCGGGCAGCTGCCGAGTCGACGCCGTTCCTCTTCCGCCGCTCAGGACTCCTTGGGTAAGCTTACACTTCTTCCTCTCCAGGTAGTGCAAGGATCCCATCCTCGTCGCCAGTGTTGAGTCCATGGCGGGAAACAGACACGAGAAGCAGCTGGAGTTCTCAGTTTCTTTTATTCAGCGTTCAGCTTACAGGAAGATGGCTTCAGCCTCGCCCAAATGCCTCGCAGCCTCTTATATAGGCAACTCCCGGGTAAATGGGTTACTTTTCCCGCGCCAGCACCCGCGCATGCGCACGGTGCTGGCGACAGCCTGTCTGGTCCCGGGCAGCTTTGCACCTGCCCGGGACTGCCTGCAAACGCCCGAGCCGTTTGCAAGGCTCGGGACATAACAATTAGGACACAAAATAACCCGATTCAACAAATTGCTTATACTAAGAACTTTAAAATAAGATTTCAACTATCTGAAAGTATAGAAAAAACTATGACAAACTGCAAGAGAGATAAAACAACAAAAGCAACTAAAATATATCCATATCATTTGATAGGTTGCTTAGTGGTTAGAATGACTCATTATTCTATACTCAACTGCTACAGTCAGCCTCAATGAGATTTAAAACACAGTGTATACAAATCATCCCAAATGATAGCAGGAAATAATGTCACATATCATTAGTAGAAACCAGCTTTGCATTCAGGAATCAAGCTTTATCTATTTATTTATAGAGATGAGGCAACATCAAGATTCAAGACAAACAAGTCTAAAAAAAATACGCAAAGTGTGATTTATGGATTCCTCCTCTCCACCCTTCTGCATTTTCTTTTGTGTAACAAATTATATTGTGTGTAAGAAAGAAAATGCCTACTGAAGGCAGGTGGATGTGGTTTGGCTCTTTCAGTATGGGGTCTCTGTATGTAGATATGTGACAGAGCAAATTGAATTTAGGAAGGACTCCTAGGAGTTGACTCTTTGGAATATTTCTGATCTTCCTCTTGTTGCACATATGAGATTATAGCTGAATGACACAAATAATTTGATGACACTGAATTTAGAAATTCCAGTGGAGAATTAATGCTTATATAAACAAGTATTGTATTTGTACACACACACACACACACACACATACACAGAGAGAGAGAGATATTCTTTCTCTCTTTAAAAAAATATGACATTCAAGTATTGCTCTATTCAAAGCAGTTTGGCCAAGTTCATTTGCACTTATATATGAAGAGTAATAAGCATTTTCCTCCATACAGGCCTATATGAACTGCCATGAAGTCCATTCCAGTCTCTGATAGGATGGG
>NW_024097740.1:0-42089 GCF_016545835.1 Crotalus tigris
CCTCTTTCTCCTCCTCCTCCTCCCCCTCTCCCTCCCTCTTCCCATCTTCTTCCCCTTCCCTCCTCCTCCTCCTCCTTCCAGAACAGACATCTGTATAAAAGACATGTATCACGGCTTGGAAGCTTGGAGGAAAGAGAATTACCCAATTGGGAAGAAAAAGGCTACTTCCGTAGGTAGGCCCTGAAGCACTTTAATGAAATACAATTGGGTTTCTTCATTCTCCCATTGTTGATGATTTGCAAAACTTTGCAAGATTGAAAAAACTCAATATTCTTCACTGTTTTATAATTAGACCCTTCTGATAACCCCAAATGGACTGGTGTTTTTTTTACCTGGCCTAACTTCAGAATGCATGGTGAGACCTGTGGAAATATATTGCACATCTCTAGTTGATAAGGCAGGAAAAAGAAACTTCATGAGATGTGAGAAGCAATTGTCCACCTGCAGACTCTGGGTGCTGGGCTGTAGATCCATTTTGAGCCAAGAAACATGGATTTGCAAACTTGGTTGGCAGGATTGTCAGTCTCAGTGGTGATCTGGAGATTCAGATTTTGAGACATCCTCTTTGATCCTCCAATAATAGATTTATTAGCCTGTCTCCAAGATCCCTGAATCTCAATTCTGGGTCTATTCTATGCCGACATTATTTCAAGATGCTCATTTGAAGAAATCCACTCAATCTGATAGAAGCTTTTAGATTCTCTACAGTACTTTTCTCCAAAGTTTTAGTTATTCCCAAAATTCAGTAGATATAATAAAAAGGGCAATTCTATCCAAAAGACAAAACAACAACAACAAAACCCCTTGGTGCTATCTTAAGATTGTTAATAAATCAGATGTTTAAACCATGAAAGATCCATTACATGAGAATATTTTTATGGGGCTTGTTTTCTATTTTATTTTTCTGAGCTATCAAGTATCATTTTCGTTGTGGCAGTATCCAAAGAGTAAGTTTAAATAAATAAACATAAAAATTGCTCACTCTTCTGCCTCAAGCCAAAACCCGTTTTAATTCCAGTACAGATAGGCCTTGACTCACAGTTAGGGCTAGAATTTGCATTGCTAAGTTAGGCAGTTGTTAAATGAGTCACATCCAATTTTATAATATTTTTTTGCCATGAATCCATGCTGTTGTTGTGAATCACGCAGTCATTAAGCAAAGACTCCCCCACTGATTTTGTTGTCAGAAGCCAAGTCAGAAGCGGTGAATGCTCCAACACTGGAAGTTTTTATGAAGAGACTGGACAGCCATTTATCCGAAATGGTATAGGGCTTCCTGCCTGAGCAGGGGGTTGGATTAGATGACCTCCAAGGTCCCTTCCAACTTTACTATTATTATCATTATTATTAAGTAGGAAGGTCACAAATGGCAATCTCATTGTAAATACATGCTGGTTGTTGAGCATCTGAATTTTGATCACGTAACTCTGAGGATGCTGCAATAGTCATAAATGCGAGGACTGGTCATAAGCCACTTTTCAAATGGTTGTAAGTCAAGGACTACCTTATAAATGACTAGGATTTGTACAGGTGTTCTGTTCCTGCTCCAGGTAAGAATAGTACATGCTGGGCAGCCTGGTGGATCACGGCCACTAACCCAAATAAGAAGATATAGATCAGTCCAACAGTTGGGAATTTCCTTATCAATCTTGAAGTCCAGGCTGACCTCGTAGAAGTTGATGTGCTGAGCAAATAAATATGTCACTTTTCTTGAAAAATGGCATTGCAAAGAAAAATGGAAAATCCCAGGCTTTCTTCTTTCTTTCTTTCTTTCTTTCTTTCTTTCTTTCTTTCTTTCTTTCTTTCTTTCTTTCTTTCTTTTTGCATCTGTCTTTCTATTCAATATTAAACTGGAGCTTCCAATATCTTTGGATGTTAGGTGGAACATGACAAAAGTGCAAAGTTAACATTACATACAATAATGCAGTTTTAAAGTAGAAACAAATTTGGATATATTCTTTTCTTTGACTAAAGTAGCTAATCTGCCCATCTCTGCTAGCTCCACTAATTTTTTCCAGCCATTCTTCCATGGTGGAAATTAGTGTATGTTTCCATTTTTTGTGCATAAAGCACTCTTGTGGCAATCAGTACGTACAACAATAAACATGAAGAACAGCCCAATGCACACATTTTGGAAAGAGAGTTTCCTTAATAACAGGCTCCAGCCTGAGTGCCCAACTGCTTGGAAGAATAAACTTTTGGTCCTCAGATTGCATCCTGCTACAGCAACAAAGTTCCAGATTGTCCAATATACCTAGGGATTTTTATTCTAGTTGTTTAACCAATCTTTCAGTAACATTAATTGCAATTCCTCTGCATATTCTGGATTAAACCTGCAAAATGTATGTGTTCAGTAATACAGGCTACAGAGAGATTTATAGCAAAGTTTTAAAAAAGTAAGAATCAAATTGTGTTTAAAGACATGCTTGGTTTTCATCACCTCTAACACCATAAAAGTTTTTTCTGTTTTTTTACCCATGTATGTTTAGTTTCATGAAAGAGAATTTAGAAATTCTTTCAAAACAAAGAATCCTGAAGAAATTAGCACCAGTTGAATGTGTGTTCTTGTGGTTGTCTAGCAACGTAATCAACAGAGGGCTGTGCGTGTGTTATTTTTTCATTATAGAAGCTTCTCTCAAGCTTTGAGGTCCTTCTGATTGCTCAACCTTCAATGAAGTCTCAGTAGAGGTTTCTAGCAGACGTTTAATCTTACCATTGTTGAAAGAAAAGTCTTCATCATAGTTCAGTCCAAGCTGGGAATAAACATGATGACTGCTTTGGAAAGAAGGTTACAGTTTATTAAAGAGGAGAGCCAGACAGAAAGATGGCTCTGGCAAAGAAGAGGGGAGAAAAAGGGCTGAGCACATGTAGGGAGTGGGTTTTATACCCTCTGGAGCCTTTTGTTTGGAGTTGCTTCCTGTTCCTGTTTTGAGACTTTGTATTTCCTGTGTCACGTATTCTGACCTGAGTCTGGGTATGCCCTTTGGCATATATGGGTTAATCCTATTATGTCCTATCTTAGACTTTGGGTGAGGTATGTAGATTTTAGATGTCTTTGTCTTCTTAATCTTCTAGCTGGGGTTTCCAACCTCCCTGGATGGTTTACATCTGCATTTGTACAGAGCTGGTTTCTGTTTGGGGGAGGGAGACTTAGGGCTATTAAGAAAACTGGGCATGCTTTTCTGCTTCTTTAAGATCCTTTGAGGAAATATATTTTTCTGCCCTTTTAATATTTCCTTCTCTGGGGGACTGACTTCCCACACCACCACCAAAGGGTTCTCCTGTCCTTAAGAAATGTATTAGAGATTTTCTTCTTTCTGCCTCACAAAAGTGCTTTTTCAAAAGGCAACTGGACCGTGTTTTTTTTTTTTTTAGAAAGATGAAGACATATCACTTCTCATGTAAGAAGCTTCATCGGTTCTGGCTTATATTCATCGCCAGAACTGATGAAGCTTCTTGGATGAGAAGCAAAATTTCTTCTTCTCCCTCAAAGAAAAAGACAATGCAGCTGCTTTTTGAAAAAGCACCTTTGAGACAACTATGACCTGGCTGACTGAGAATCTCCATGGACATTTCTTTCTGCCTTCTCTTTGGAGAAATTTGGAGAAGCCTGAATTTGGAAAAGCCACATATGCCTGTTCTATTAAACATAACACTGTGGAGTTATGACTTTTTAGAATTTCTGGGGGGCAAATATGGATCAATATGCTTTTCTTGCTGTTTTAAGGTAATTTTCTTCTGGACTCAGCACAATGGCGGAAAAAAATCCATGTGTCTCCCTGCCCTTTTATTTACACACTGTGCCAATTTTCTGCATTGATTTTTCTCTCTCTGATCTCTTCCTTGAAAACCCACCCATCTCTAGCGGTGATCAAAGATTCTACAGAAATTATAAATACTTCTAAGTTACCAAACCAACTAAAAAAACAGTACTGGGTGTACATGGTGTATTTTTCCCCATTCTATCAGACCTATGCACATTCGTTTATTCATTTTTAGAAGATCTCTTAGCAGATCTCAGAGTGTTCTCTAGAAAAATGACTTTAACAGGATATTACTGACCTCTCATAATATTTCTGCTGTGCAACAACATTACAGTTGGCGTTAAACTTTATTACCAGGTCGGTGATAAAATTAGTTTAATATTGGTTGCTTTTATAATGTACATTTACTATTGCAACACAGAACAATATGACAGCAAAGTAAAATAATATAAGATGTCAAGACCTGAAGGCAGGACAAGAAAGTTACTGGAAGAGACAAAGGAAAATAATTCTTTTCCTTTGTTTGCTTCCCGGGAGCACACCAAGAGGAATGGCACCATTTATGAATTTTATTAATTCTAATGCTGCTAGATGATAGCAAATAAAGAGTGCAGTAGCTCATTAACCTGGCAAACCTGGGACCATAGTACACAATGATCAAATAATATAACTGAATAATAAAAATGAGACAATCATAAAATGAGCTAATAAAATAAGCAATCTAACATAGATTTAGTTAGAATTATATCTGTATTGGGGGGGGGAAACAGTACAGTATTGACATTATCAAAATCCTGAGCAAACAGAAACATTTAAATGTTGCTATTATATAGGCAAGAAAGAACAAATGCACAGGTATAGAATAGGCGCTATCTGACTCAATAGTACCAACTGTGAGAGGGATCTCGGTATTCTAGTGAACAATCACTTAAGTATGAGCCAGCCGTGTGCTGCAGCAGCCATAAAAGCTAATGCAGTCCTAGGTTGCTTCAACAGCGGGATAGTTTCAAGATCACATGAAGTGATAGTATTACTTCATATTACACTGGGTGAGGCCACTCTTGGAATACTTGTGGAAATCTTGTCACAATGATACAAAAAAAAAAAAAATGTTAAGACCCTAGAACAGGGATGTCAAACTGCCGGTCTGTGGGCTGGACGCATCATCCGGAAGCCACGCCCATCCCATTGCCGGCAATGGCAAAACCATCCCGATACATTTGACATGTCTGCCCTAGAAAGAGTGCAGAGAAGAGCAACAAAGATGATAAGGGATCCGGAAGTTAAAACATATGATGAATGATTGAGGGACTTGGGTATGTCTGTCTAACAAAGAATAGAACTAGGGGTGATATGATAGCAATCTTCCCATATTTGAGGCGCTATCACAGAGAAGAGGGGTCAACCTATTTTCCAAAGCACCTGAGAACAAGACAAGAAATAACAGGTGGAAGATGATTAAAGAAAAGTCAACCTAGAACTAAGGAAAAATTTCCTATCAGTGAGAACAATTAGTAGAATGGCTTAACTCTGGAAGTTGTGGGTGTTCCATCACTAGAGGTTTTCAAGAAGAGACTGGACAGCCATTTGTCTGGAGTGAAATAGGGTCTCCGGTTTGAGCAGGGAGAAGACCTCCAAGGTCTCTTCCAACTCTATTATTCTTTTTGTTTAGCTTGACACTGAAAAGAATATACTGTTGACACCAACTGGAAAAACTTTCCAAACTCATGAAGACAAGTCAAGATAATATTCCCTATTTCCTGAAGTTTGCCCTACTTAACTCATTTCTCCAATACATGCTGGTTGGGAGTCAAGGGATACATAATTATGGAGTTGCCCAAGAGCAAATGAGAAGGAATAAATCCTATCAGTTGAACACCCTGGTCCATGGGTGGCCAACTACTGGTCTGGAAAATAAATCTGTAATCTGTACTCAGTAACAGATCTTTGTGCATTTAGAGAAGACATAATTTATTATTTATGTCTTTATTAAGAAAATTTATGAGCCTTGTGGTGGCCTAGTGGTGAAGACTCTTGCCCCGACTTAGAAGGTTGAGAGTTCAATCCTAGATAGTGGCAGATGTTTCTCTCTTACAGTGCAAATAAAAAATATTTGCTGTGAACTCCATGTAGGAGTCAGGAAGGGCATCCAGCCAGTAAAAACTTTCAGCTTCATTCATTTACCCCAACTCTATCCCAGATTCAGGGATTACAGGATTGTAAAAAGAAAAAAAAATAAGAAAATCTATGTGGCCTTTCAATTCACTCATGATGACTCTGAATAACTTAGAGAAATAAAACTCCAAATACAAAACTTAATAAACTCTTACCCCCCTGGAAGCAACAATCAAACCAACCACTTGATGGGCTTCATATCACTCTGGGGTCCCCGGGTACATAGGTAAAACCAGGTCTTCAAGGCCTTTAAAAAGAGTGTCAAAGTGAGGACCAATCTTATTTCTGCAGGGATGGTGTTCCATAGCAAGGAAACCACCTCGGAGAAGACCCTTCTTCTTGGTCCCACCAGATGGACTTCCTTAAGAGATGGGATCCATAACATTCTCTTCCCTCTCTGGTCTGGTTTGTTGGATAGATACTACTGTGAAATGACAATCCTTCAAATAACCTGGCCCCCAAGTCATGTATGGTGTCAGGGGATTGCGCAGTAGGTATCCAAGAGAAGTCAGAGACACTGACACAAACTTGTAGTTTTAATAAATAAATACATTTAACATCTATATTTACAAAAGACAAGATAATCAGGAACACAGGAATGTTGTGAGATAAACCACCAGACAATATACAAGGCACACAGCAGAAAAAGACTGGGGGGGGGAACGGAAACTCCCCCTTTACATCCACAGCAGCCAATCATAGCATAGCTTGCCTCATGCAGGAGCCAGCACTCTCCAACCAATCAACTACAACTGTGTGTTCTGGCCCATTGTACAATGTTACTTAATTTTACTAAATCCAGCTACTAAATTTAATATCCTAACATAAGGCTTTAAAGCTGACAAACTAGCACCTTGAATTGGATCTGTGGGCAAAATCCAGAGAAAGAAATATTTTGGGGGATATTAAAAAGGCAGAATATTATATTTCCCCAAAGGATCTTAAAGGCAGAAACCACCCCTTCCCAAGTCTCTCTGCCCCAAACAGAAACCAGTTCTGCAGAAATGCAGTTGTGATAATCTTGTCAGAAAGATTGGAGCCAGGAAGCTTGGATTAGAAAGACAAGGATTCCTAGAATCTACAATCCCTCACACAAAAAATAATTCAACAGTCATCAGCCACAGCCCCAGAGAAGCAGGATATGAGCTTTGGGACATAATAGGATTAACCTACCACCATCAGAATACCAGAAAGGCACACTCAGATTCAGGTCAAAGTTCATGCCACAGGAACAACTCCAAACAAAAGCTCAAGAAGGCATAAAAACCCACCATTCCCTATTACACATGGTCAGTTTTCCCAGAGCCATCTTTCTGTCTGGCTCTCCTCTTCAATAAACTACAACCTTTTTTCTAAAGCAGTCTCCATTTTGATTATTCCCAGCTTGGACTGGATCCTGATGAAGATTTTTCCTTCAACAGACCCAAAAGCAAATTTGCAACCAATGCAGTTCCCAATGACATGTATGCAAATCTAGGCTTGTACAAAACCATGCAGGTTACTGCATTTTGAACCAAAAGAAGTTTCTGAAAATTTATCAAAGGCATCCCCATGTAGAACACATTGCAGTAGTCAAGAGGAGAAGTGAATAGGATGTGACTGACTGTTCCCAAATCCTTCTGCATTGGACTGGAAATGGATACTAGAGGCCAATATAAATGGGTGAAGGTGGACAACAATACAGATGGGCATGAACTTCAGAGACTTATGGTTAACTATGTTCTTAATTGCTTTATGTTCATTTGGTCCAATGCAACTTCAGTTGCTTTTGTCGCTTGTTTATCTGTTTGTTTTAAAAATTGCATGAAAATATAAATATTGTTCATGTACAAACATTCTGTACATGTACTACATACATTTTCATAGATGGCCTCCTTCAAATATTCACTTTCCCAACTTTCCCTGTTGCAAATAAAGTATGTCTTCACACAAAACTCTCCTTAAATAAAAGACTCCTGGTGGTGCAGTAATTACAAGGCAGTACTGCAGGCTACTTCTGCTGACTGCCAACTGCCAGCAATTCACCTGTTCAATTCTGACTAGCTCAAGGTTGACTCAGCCTTCCATCCTTCCAAGGTGGGTAAAATGAGGACCCAGATTGTTGGGGGGCAATAGGCTGACTCTTAGGCAATATGCTGATTGCTTAGAGAGGGCTGTAAAGCACTATTAGGCAGTATATCTCTAAGTGTTATGGCTAGTACTATTTATTAATAAATGCATTTGTGTATTTTCCCACCCCCCTTTCCCTAATATATATCCTTCTGGGTGCAGTGTTCCCTTCTCGACACAGTTTTTAGTTGCCAATGACATCATCAACTTTGAAAAGGTGTGGGTTTTAGTATAAAGGCTTAGGTTGAGAAAACACAAACTGAGTTCCTTTCAAAGCAGTCTTATTTTTTTCCTTTCATAGTAGAGTATCACTTCTATTAGTGCTACAACCGGTCACTTAGCAAATTCACCATTCAAACACCATACAAAGTTAATGACCGATCTGAAAAAGGGGAAAAAGTGGACTTATGGCCCAGATCTGAAGTTCCAATATTGCCCTCCCCAACACTCTCTGCTATCACATGATTGGTCTTCAGGTGCTCAGCCACCTGGCCACATTTATGAGTGTTTGCAGCATCCCCTGATAATGTGACCATGTTTTACAACATTTTTCCAAGAACTGGCACGTTTTTTTTTGGGTTTTTTTTTTTTTTTTTGCAAAACTGTGCTTAACGATCGCAATGTTCAGTTTATGACTATTGCATTTGCTTAATGATCACTATAAAAAAAGATCACACAATCAGTCATGCAACTGATGCATTTTATCATTGTTGCAACCTATGAGCAGCTCCGTTACAGTCGTTAATGCGAGGATTACCTGCATTGATTTTTAAAATTATTTTTCAGTTGCATCAGCTGTTTCAGGATGGGTGGTGCAGATGTTTTGTACAGACAATCCTTGACTTACTATCACAATTGAGCCCAACATTTCTGTTGTTAAGCGAGACATTTGTTAAGTGAGTTTTGCTCCATTTTACGACCTTTCTTGCCACAGTTGTTAAGTGAATCACTGCAGTTGTTAATTTAGTAAGCAAGTTGTTAAGTGAATCTGGCTTCCCCATTGACTTTGCGCAGCAGTTAGAGTGCAGTACTGCAGGCCACTTTAGCTGACTGTGTTCAGCAGGTCAGCGGTTCAAATCTCACCGGCTCAAGGTTGACTCAGCCTTCCATCCTTCTGGGGTAGGTAAAATGAGGACCCAGATTGTTGGGGGCAATGTAAATATATGTATACATTGCTTATTGGTGTACACCGCTTAGAGAGTGCTTGCACTTAAAGCAGTATATAAGTCTCATAAATAAATAAATAAATAAATAAATCTGGGACATTACAACCGTCATAAATATGAACCAAATTGCCAAGCATCTGAATTCTGATCACATAATGTTAGGGATACTGCAATAATCATAAGTGTGGAAAATGGCCATAAGTCCCTTTTTTCAGTGCTGTTCTAACTTTGAATGGTCACCGGAGGACTTCTTGTAGCTTCATCAATATTTCATGAATTAGAAAGTGACAGAATTCTGCCTTATTTAATCAGAAGTTCCCCTGGATAATTCCTGCTTGGCCATGGTGTCCCTCCACACAGTGGCAGCCTGCACACTGACCGATTTCTTCTGCATTTCCAATTGATGAAATCTGTGCCCTTTTAGGAAACAGAAAGGCTAATATTTGTCGCAGGAGAGGAATAATGATCATTTTCTTTAAAAAGGTGGACTAAGAAGGGAAAAGAAGGAAGATAGGGTGCACTCAGGAATTCTTGAGAATTTGGAAAGAGGTAGTTGTGAGCCATGTCTTCAAAACATCAATAGTTCCCCAATGGGTGGTAGGGCATCCAAGCCGGAAGAAGATCAGGGGAAGATTATTCCTTCTTCTAATGCAGGGGTCTTCAAACTTGGCCCTTTTATGACTTGTGGACTTCAACTCCCAGAATTCCTCAGCCAGGCACGCTGGCTGAGGAATTCTGGGAGTTGAAGTCCACAAATCATAAAAGGGCCAAGTTTGAAGATCCCTGTTCTAATGCAATGCTAGTTTGCATCAACAGAAGTGTAGCTTCAACGTCACATGAACTGATAGTACCACTTTATATGCCACTGGTGAGGCCAGACTTGGAATATTGCATCCAATTCTGGTCACCATGATGCAAAAAAAATGTTGAGACCCTAGAAAAAATGCAGAGAAAAGCAACTAAAGTGTCAAGAGGTCTGGAGGCTAAACCATAAGACAAATGGTTGAGGGAACTGGGTTTGCTAGTCTAACAAAGAGAAGGACTAGAGATGTTATAATAACTGTCTTACAGTACTTGAGAGGCTGTCCAAAAAGAAAGGGTCAACGTATTCTCCAAAGCACCTGAGAGCAGGATAAGAAGTTACAAGTGGAAGAACATTAAAGAGAGAACCAACTTAGAACTAAGGAGAAATTTCCTGACAATGAGAACAATTAATCAGTGGAATGACTTGCCTCCAGAACTTGTGGGTGCTCAATCACAGGAGATTTTAAAGAAAAGATTGGACAGCCATTTATCCAGAATGGCATAAGGTCTCCTGCCTCCAAGATCCCTTCTGGCCTATTATTCTATTTTCTATGTTCTTGGAAATCTCACTCATGGACTGGAGATGCAGTCAAATGATAATGTTGCCATCTTCTTATGATGACTACTTGATCAGTACAGTACAATTTCCTACCTTTAGACGTGCTGGGAGCCAAGTATTGGATGGATTCATCTCATCCTTTTTAGTATTATTCATTTATTTATTAAACAAATTTATATGGCCACCCAACTCACAGGTTTACGTGGCTTACAACAAATGGCCACTGGTTTGGGCTTGCAAATAAAAACTAGGCCAGAAGGAACAGGAGATGATAGGACCAACACGAGGACTACTCAGTATTAGGTAAACATAGAACATAGAATAATAGGGTTGGAAGGGACCTTGAAGGTCTTCTAGTCCAACCCCCTGCTCAAGCAGGAGACAATATACCACACTGGGCAAATGGTCTCTGTTTACTTTCTATGGCCTTCAGCCTTCCCATTCTGTCACCTGTGAGTGAGAATTAAAAAGCAATACCAATACGTACTTATGCTGTAAAAGAAAATCAGAAGTCATTCCTTTGTATTTCTTTTTTCTTCCTTTTTTTGTATTTTTACCTTCCTTCCTTCCTTTTTTCCTCCTTTTCCCTCCCCTTCTTCTCGTAATTATTATTAGTTTCTGTTAGTTTTTAATCTTTCTTGTTCAAAAATTTAGTCAGTTTATTGAAAGAAGGAAGGAAGGGAAGAAGGAAGGAAGGAAGGAAGGAAGGAAGGAAGGAAGAAGGAAGGAAGGAAGGAAGGAAGGAAGGAAGAAGGAAGGAAGGAAGGAAGGAAGGAAGGAAAGGAAGGAAGGAAGGAAGGAAGGAAGGAAGGAAGGAAGGAGGAAGGAAGGAAGGAAGGAAGGAAGGAAGGAAGGAGGAAGGAAGGAAGGAAGGAAGAAGGAAGGAAGGAAGGAAGGAAGAAGGAAGGAAGGAAGGAAGGAAGGAAGGAAGGAAGGAAGGAAGGAAGGAAACAGATATTTGAATTCATGGGTAAGGATTCCCAAGATAGCATGGGAATTCCCCTAATACACCCCCCATATTGCTATGCATCTCTGTTGCTCTTCTATCAATCAACTCTTTTCTTTATAATAGTTACATACGTTGGGTAAAAATATTTTATTTAGTCCTGCCGCCTAAAATTGATGTCAAACTGAACTTTGATAGTCCAGTTTGTGCTGTTTTGTTAACGCAAATTCACTGTGCAAAATCAGCAATTTTTCCCCAATTGTCAAGTGTCACTACAATCTGAATTTAGAAGCCACTGGCACCTCCAAATATCTCAGAAAAGTCTGTTATCACATCAGCTATCTGTTATCGAGATAATAGGGATAATTACTATAAATTTACTATCTAAAATAAAATAAATATTTGAGACAAAAGATCTGTTGTGATGCTGAGGGCTCGCATATATAAGTTGCTCTCAACTGTGACCGTGGCTCTGATGCTCCTGCGCCAACAGAGAAGAGCTCGCAGTTTTATAGGACTAGGTACTATGACTGGAGTGCAGTTATCCAGGTGACCACTACATGGCAGTATAAAATGGAAACTCCTCTGTGTTGTTTTGCTCCACCTAGTGGACAGATGCATTTCTGCTTGATTGAGTTTCTCCCATTCTCCTTTTGTTGTACATTAAACCTGAGTTCCTTTAAATTGGAGATTAGGTACTTGTTCTTCCCCATCTAGAAAGACATCGTTTAAGAAATGAATTTTGGCTAACAATTTTTTGGGAAAAAATAAGTTAAGGCATAGAATCAAGGTCACAAAAAGTACTGTTACCGCTTTATAAAGCTCTAGTAAGACCACACCTAGAATACTGCAGCCAATTTTGGTCACCATACCACAAAAAAGATGTTGAGAGTTTGGAAAAAATTCAAAGAAGAGCAACTAAGATGATCAGGAGACTAAAACATACGAAGAACGACTATGGGATTTGGGTCTGGTAGTCTAAGGAAAAGAAGAAATAGGGGAGACATGATAGCAGTATTCCAGTATCTGAGGGGCTGCCAAAAGGCAGAGGAGGCCAGGTTGTTTACCAAAGCACCAGATGGAAGATGAGAAACAATGGTTGGAAACTGATCAAAGAGAAAAGCAACCTGGAACTAAGGAGAAATTTCCTGACAGTGAGGACAATCAATCAGTGGAACAGCCTGCCTTCAGTAATCATGGGCACTCCATCACCGGAGATTTTTAAGAAGAGACTAGACATCCACCTGTCTGAGACAATATAGGTTCTCCTATATTGCGCAGAGGGTGGACTAGAATACCTCCAAGGTCCCTTCTATTCTATTCTATTCTATTCTATTCTATTCTATTCTATTCTATTCTATTCTATTCTAAATATGCTAAAGGATGGAGTAATAGGGAATGGGGAGGACTAATTTTACTCTACGTAAGGAGTACTGGTAGCAAAAAAGTAGTTCTTGACTTACGACCACAACTGAACCCAAAATTTCTGTTGCTAAGCAAGACATTTGTTAGTTGTGCCCCATTTTATAACCTTTCTTGCCAACGTTGTTAAGCAAATCACTGCTGTCAAGTTTGTAAGCCAGTTGTTAAGTGAAACTGGCTTCCCCACTGACTTGGTTTGTCAGAAGATCGCAAAAGGTATCACATAACCCTGAGACATTGCAACTGTCATAAATATGAGTTAGTTGTCAAATGTCTGAATTTTGATCACCTGACCATGGGGATGCTGCATTGGTCTTAAATGTGAAAAATGGCCATACTTTTTTCAGTGCCTTTGTAACTTTGAACAGCCACTAAACAAACTGTTATAATTTGGGGACTACCTGCAGTAATAAACATGCAAAAGGGTTCAGAAGCAACGGGACGTCTGTTAGCATTTTAGCTACTGAATAAATTTCATCATGGCTTCACTGATTTGCTTTATGTACCCTTGATGGCTGATGGTTACTTAAGCAGAAGGTAAAATCGGTAGATCAGGGTTAGCTTATGTTGGTTGGGTTTCTTTCAGTGAGCACAAGTAGTCTGAAAGATTTTTGCTTAGCGAGTGGAGTTGGCAGGAAAGAAAGAGATGGAAAACGTAGATGGAGCAAAGTTTCATTTGAGGTAACTACTTTGGCTTTCAACATCAACATCAACATTACCTACCACAGGGGCCCCCAACCCTTGGTCTGTGGATCAGTACCAGGCCATGGCATGCCAACAACCGGGCCGCACAAACAAGCACGGCTCCATCCGCAGGATGCAGGCAGCACATGAAGCCACGCCCCCTCCGGTCCACGGAAAAACCTCTCTCCATGGAACCGGTCCCTGGTGCCCAAAAGGTTGGGGGCCTCTGACCTACCTAATTCTTCTGGATGGAAGCCAACATCTTCAAATCAAGACAGCCCATTAATATTGTACAACAAACATGAGCCGAAGTGGCGCAACAGTTAGAGTGCAGTACTGCAGGCCACTTTAGCTGACCGTGTTCAGCAGGTCAGCGGTTCAAATCTCACCGGCTCAAGGTTGACTCAGCCTTCCATCCTTCCGGGGTAGGTAAAATGAGGACCCAGATTGTTGGGGGCAATGTAAATAAATATATATATACATATATATATATATATATATATATATATATATATATATATATATATATACATACACATTGCTTACTGGTGTACACCGCTTAGAGAGTGCTTGCACTTAAAGCGGTATATAAGTCTCATAAAATAAATAAATAAATAAATAAATAAATACAGGAATATATCTTAATAAACAAGAAAATATTGCATGACAGCAGTGGTTCTCTAACAGAAGGCTTTCCAAACTTGGTGACTTTATGACTTGTGTATGTCTGGCTGAGGAATTCTGGGAGTTGAAGTCCACAAGTCTTAAAGTTGTCAAGTTTGGAGACCCTTACTCCAATACATTATAATGTAATCTAATAAAGAAATAAACTTGTCTCCTTGGGAGGAACACAACTGTTCATCTGATGTCCACCTGCCCAATCCCAACGCTCATGGAGAAAATAAAGCATCTTGTCCAGAGCTGGCCAACTGCATATACTATTAATGTTTTGCTTTTATTGATACCTGATACAATTTGAACTTTGCACTTTATAATAAAATCTCTCTTGAGATTAGTTAAGTTTTTGGGATCTATGTAAAATGAATTTAACATTAATTCCATCTTGGATAGGATGTCTTCTGTAGTGATTCTCCTCTCATTATTTATTTCCAAGACATACATCCTTTTTGTTTGGTTACCAGAGGACATTCTAGAGCCGTGGTGGTGAACCTATGGCACACGTGCCACAGGTGGCACTCAGAGCCCTCTCTGTGGGCACGCACACTGTCGCCCCAGTCCTAGGCCTCGGTTTTATAAAACCTTTTTGCTTTAGGCCTCCGCCGCCATGTGCAAAAAAAAAAAAAGTTCAATCAATCAATTTCAACTTCTTGTGGGAAAAAAAAAAGATCTCGCAAAGTTGGAATTGATTGATTGAACTTTTTAGTCCCACCCAGTTTGCTGTTACCGCTGCAGCCATGCCCACTCAATGGGCCACGCCAACTCAATTGGCCACACCCACCCAATGCACCACACCCACCCAATGCACCATGTCCACCCAGCATCCGACGACATATAAGTGGGTTTGGGGTTGCAGTTTGGGCACTCAGTCTCTAAAAGGTTCACCATCACTGTTCTAGGGTGTTCTGCCATTAAAAATCTATATTTCTGCCAAATCTTTGCCTAGTATCAATCTACCTAAAGCAGTTTATTCTGCTCACTGTTTTTAGCCCTGTGTATTGTAATGCAGGATGATACAGTAAAGTTACAGGTAGCTAGTAGAAGATCATCATTACAACTTTGAAAATAACCCTCTGAAGGCTTTTACACTAAAATAATTAGTATTGATTTGCTCCAATAAATTAGAGCCAATGGGGTTCAACAGACCAGGCTTAGCAGTGTGTGTGTGTGTGTGTGTGTGTGTGTGTGTGTGTGTTTAAAACATGTTTAGTGTTTCCATTTGAATTAATTTAGACTCTTTGCAAACAGAAAAGAGTTTTCTGAAAGAGAAAAATTCTGGAGGGAACTCCTTGGCAATCAAAGAAAATTTTCATTCCACCTGGGGCCCTGATGGAGAAAGTAGATTAGAAAAAGATTCCCACCTTTGCCCCATTTATGTATTGACCGCTTTTTATCCAGCGTTTGGCCAATTTCAATATTTTAACTTGAATGATTAATGTTTCTACTGTGCTAATTGTTTTATTTTGTAAACTGCCCGAAATCATTTGACAGTGAGATGAGCAGCTTATAAATTTAATAAATAAATAAACCCATCTCAGGAAACCAGACTTATTTCTCCCCAGTACTGAAATCCTCTAAAATTAATGCTGGCTTAACAAATTGTTGTCGAGATTTCAATTGGTTATTCACCTGTTTGGGTGTTTTTGTTGGTGGCTGGCTGGTGATAGTAATAGCAATAGTACTTAGACATATATATATATATTGCTCATAGTGCTTTACAGTCCTCTCTAAGCCAAGGCTTTTCAACCAGTGGTACGGGTACCACCTTTGGTACATTGGCACCTGGCAGGTGGTACGCGACCATCCTAGAAAAGTGGTAGCGGAGGAGGGGAATGAGCTGAACCAGTGGCAGCACCGCACAAGCCTGAGCGAGAGATGGTTGGAGCTGCAGGGCTGTCAGGGCTCAGTAGAAGCGCCAGGATCAGCGCTTCTTCGGGACAGTCAGGGCTCAGCTGGAGCTCGGTGATGATCCTGGTGTTTCTGCTGAGCCCAGAAGAAGCGCCGATCAGCTGGAATGTTGCAGCATCTTCAGGGTTTTGTGATTTACATTCAGATGCTTGGCAACTGATTCATATTTATGACAGTCACAGTGTCCCAGGGTAATATGAAGTGACCAAAATCTGCTGCAACCACCCAGCAGACGGGGAGAATAAAAACCAAACACCCCCCCACCCCATCCCTGCTGCCAATCCTCAACAGAAATGCTCACAACAATTAAAACCTCGGACAGGAGGAAGAGTGCTGCTGGGCAGGCAGGCAGGTGTCTTGCTTGGCTGTATCTTGGGGGGCACTTTTTTCAGTGCCATTGTAACTTTGAACAGTCACTGAGTGAACTGTTGTAAGTTGAGGACTACCTGTACTTCATCACTTTTTTCCTTTTTGGTCATCAAGTTTTTGTCACCTTGCTAGGCGACTGGTGGTACTTGGATATTGCCATATCCTAAAAGTGGTACAATGGGTGAAAAAGTTGAAAAGCCCTGCTCTAAGCAGTTTACAGAGTCAGCATATTGCCCCCCCCAACAATCTGGATCCTCATTTTACCGACCTCGGAAGGACGGAAGGCTGAGTCAACCTTGAGACCAGTAAGGATCGAACTTCTGGCTGTGGGCAGAGTTAGCCTACAATACTGCAGTTTAACCACTGCACCACCAGGGGTCTCTCTAGATGATGCCTATAGCTTTTCCTTGGTGAATTTCCCTGTATTTTTACTCCTTCTGAGAAAGCCGCCACCAATCGCTTGGCATTCTGAAGACATGTGGTTTTCATTGATAATTTTTTCCATGAGCCTCTGTTAACATCCAGTTGATGACTTCCTGGCTGGTTGGTCCCAAAGGAGACCAATATCTGCAAGATGGTGGAGGCAGCATTTTGAGCCAAGTCCTGTATATACAAAAAGGGTGGGGTTTAGACTGCCCAGAGTTATCTTGAAATAAGATGGGCAGCCTATACACTTTATAAATAAATCAGTAATAAATACATTGTGACATCATGTCACAGGTTTTGATCCTAGGTGTAAATCCTCCCGGGAGGGTCATTTATAAATTAGATGGAGCAGGAAATAAAAAATAAAATACATGGCTGCCTAAATGAAAACCAGGGCTAATATAGTTGGACAGGTAAAAGTCATACAATGATGGCCTAGCCACATTTCCCCCCCCCCCCCTCCATCTTCTGACCAATATTTAGTGGTCCTCTGGATATTTTCACCTAGATATGGTGGCTGTAAGGACACATCCGTTTATTCAGAAGGCAAATTAAGAGAGTATAGGGTCATAAAAGGGGAGGTTTTTTTATTATTCAGAAGGCAAAATGGTGATAGGTAACCATTTTATTCTTCCTAGTCTGGCAAACCTGCTTTCTTTCTGTTATAATAAAATCTCTCTGGAGATTTTGGGATCTGTGTCAAATGAGTTCCGTGTGAATTCTACCCTGCGTGGATCTTTCTGTAGAAAATCCTGGGGTTTTCTACAGCAGTCTTTCTCAAGGCTGCTAGCTTGCAGATATGTGGACTTCAACTCCCAGAATTCTCCAAACCTAGCGCGATGGCCAGGCATGGCTCAGCATCTAAATCCGATCCTCCCGTCCTTTCTGCTCTTCTGTGGAGCAGAAGGCTTACAAGAGGCTGTTCTCAGGGCCAAATATAATCCTCACTCGCAATTAAAATCCAATGAATGTTTTTTGGTTTAATTGATTTCACACCCGATCTTCAGTCAAGGGCTCAGTACAAGGTCTTCTCCCCTCCTTTTTTCTTTTTCGAAAAGTGACAACTCTGAGAAAAAAAAATCAGAGGCCCAAAATCTTCCAGAAGTTTCCAGGGCTGAAGCAGGATTAGAAACAGGGAAGTTAAATAGATGGTTCAGAAGGACTCTGCTAGGTTTTTTGTTTTGTTTTTTCCAGGCTGGAGGTAACTGAGAAAGCTTTTCTCTCAGGCCAGATCAGTCCTGAGGGAGTTCTCCTCACGTTCCCTTCAGTCCTGGCCACAGCAGGCATGGAATTGGGGAGGGAGGTATGGGAGGAGGGGCAGCTGGCCTGGCTTGACCTGAGCCAATTCCTGCCCGTTGCCTGGAGCCACTGAATCCGGAGAAGAGATGGCCAAGTCAGGAGGGATTTGCTTCTTGAGGGGAACGGGAGGGACCGAGACTCTGGGGGTGAGGGGAGTCAGGAGATGTGGCTGCAGAGGGACGTGGCCATTCTGGGACTCTGCCTTCCAAGCCCCTGAGTGCAACTCTGGTGTTGGCCATCCCCTCTTTGGTGGCCCTGGGTGGCCCTGGGCTCAAGCTGTGGCTGAGGATTAGGTGGGCACCTAATCTTGTACTGCTGGCCCTCTGCTTATAACTGTCCGTTTAACAATGTTCAAAGATACAACAGCCTTGGAAAAAATTACTTTCCACCTGTACTTGCACTTATACCCATCACACCATTCCCACGATCATGGGGCTGCAAATTGGGGCACTTTCACCTATGACCAGTTATGAGTTCTGAGGTCCATAATCACCATTTGCAGTCTTTTTTCTAATGTCCAGCAAAAAAAAAAGCCTATTGAGGAAGCTGGATTCACTTAACAACGGTGTGATTTGCTTAAAGATCTCTGTTGAAATTGTCATAAAATGAGGTCCGACTCAGCTTACAACCACAACAGCCATTTGTCTGAAATGGTATAGGGTTTCCTGCCTGAGTAAGGGGTTGGACTAGATGACCTCAAAGGTCCCTTCCAACTTTATTATTATTATGGATCATCGCACAGTCAGCCAGATGTTCAGACTGGATTTGACATTTTGTCTACCTATCGAGTCCTTACCCAGGACCTGGGATAGGCAGATGTGGATGTTTGATGTTATTACAGATATTGTCATAGGATGGAGGCGGTTCCTAATAAGGCCGCCTTTTGCAATTGACTAATGGCAAATTTGTCAATGCCAATGGTAATAGTAATAGTAGTAAAGTTGGAAGGGACCTTGGAGGTCATCTAGTCCAACCCCCTGCTCAGACACGAAACCCTGTTCAAGTGGTGCTCCAGTTGTTTTGGGATTGCACCCAAGACGCCTATTACTATTGGTACTAGCCTTGCTTGCTTTTGCCACACTCTTTCTATTTTTATTTGTAGGTCTTTGTATTTTGTTATCTTCTCCAGTTCTTTCTCGTCTATTCTGCTGTCTCCAGGCACTGCCATGTCCACTGTCCAGATTTTGTCTTTCTTATTGACAATTGTTAAGTCTGGGGTGTTATGTTGCAGGTGCTTGTCTGTTTGAATTCTGATAATAATAATAATAATAATAATAATAATAATAATAATAATAACAACATAATAGTAATAGTAAAGTTGGAAGGGACAGGTCCTTGGAGGTCATCTAGTCCAACCCCCTGCTCAGACACGAAACCCTGTTCAAGTGGTGCTCCAGTTGTTTTGGGATTGCACCCAAGACGCCTATTACTATTGGTACTAGCCTTGCTTGCTTTTGCCACACTCTTTCTATTTTTATTTGTAGGTCTTTGTATTTTGTTATCTTCTCCAGTTCTTTCTCGTCTATTCTGCTGTCTCCAGGCACTGCCACGTCCACTGTCCAGATTTTGTCTTTCTTATTGACAATTGTTAAGTCTGGGGTGTTATGTTGCAGGTGCTTCTCTGTTTGAATTCTGATAATAATAATAATAATAATAATAATAATAATAATAATAATAACAACAACAACAACAATAATAGTAATAGTAAAGTTGGAAGGGACCATGGAGGTCATCTAGTCCAACCCCCTGCTCAGGCAGGAAACCCTACACCATTTCGGACAAATGGCTGTCCAGTCTCTTCTTAAAAACTTCCAGTGTTGGAGCATTTACTGTTTCTGGAGGCAGGTTGTTCCACTGATTAATTGTTCTCACTGTCAGGAAGTTTCTCCGTAGTTCTAGGTTGCTTCTCTCCTTTATTAGTTTCCACCCGTTGCTTCTTGTCCTGCCTTCAGGTGCTTTGGAAAATAGCTTGACTCCCTCTTCTTTATGGCAGCCCCTGAGATATTGGAATACTGCTATCATGTCCCCCCTTATCCTTCTCTTCGTTAAACTAGACATACCCAATTCTAGCAACCGTTCCTTATATGTTTTAGCCTCCAGTCCCCTAATCATCTTTGTTGCTCTTCTCTGTACTCTTTCTAGAGTCTCAACATCTTTTTTACATCATGGTGACCAAAACTGGATGCAGTATTCCAAGTGTGGCCTTACCAAGGCATTGTAAAGTGGTATTAATACTTCACGTGATCTTGATTCTATCCCTCTGTTAATGCAGCCTAGCACTGTGTTGGCCTTTTTGGCAGCTGCAGCACACTGCTGGCTCATATTTAGGTGATTGTCTACTAGGACTCCGAGGTCCCTCTCACAGTTACTACTATTGAGCATGGTGCCACCTATGCTGTACTTGTGCATTTGGTTTTTCTTGCCTAAATGTAGAACCTTGCTTTTTTCACCATTGAATTTCATTTTGTTAGTTAGTGCCCAGTGTTCAAGTCTGTCCAGATCCTTCTGCATCTTAAGCCTGTCTCTTGAGTGTTGGCTATTTCTGCCACCTTGGTATCGTCTGCAAATTTGATGAGTTCCCCATCTATCCCTTCGTCCAAATCGTTGATGAAGATGTTGAAGAGCACTGGGCTCAGAACAGAGCCCTGGGGCACCCCACTATACACTTCCCTCCATATAGATGCAGTTCCATTGTCCCAGAGCAGTTTAATTTTATCATTTTCTATGATTTTCTCTATTTTATGATCCCACCATTTCTTGCTTACAGGCAAATAATATTTCTTGCAGATCTTCCAATGCACCATTTTTGCTACTTTGTCGTGCCACTGCTTGTAGTCAATCTATGCAATCTTCTTGCAACAACTTACCAGGTGGTCCACTGTTTCTTCAGCTTCTTTGCATAGCTGGCACTTACTGTCTGTTGCTGTCTTCTCAATTTTGACTTTGTATGCATTTGTCCTTAAGGCTTGGTCTTGTGCAGCCAGAATTAGTCCCTCGGTCTCTTTCTTCAATTTTCCTGCTCTTAGCCATTGCCAGGTCTTGTTATTATCTGCTTTCCCAGCTATTTTTTTAATGTAGTGACCATGCAGTGCTTTGTCTTCCCATGCCTCTATTCTGTTCTTCATTTGGTTTTTCTTGTAGCCCAGTTTGGTCTCTTCTGTAGTCAGTAAGCCTTCCTGATATACTAATTTCAGTGCATCTTCATCACTGTCCTTCAGATATTCTTCCAAAGCCATTTTTTCTTCTTCAACCATCTGATGTAGTTGCAGCATTCCACACCCACCTATTTGCCTTGGTAGATAAAGTCAGTCAATGTCACTGCGTGGATGAAGGGCATGATTCATTGTCATTATTTTTCTGGTCTGCCTATCCATTGCTTTTAGTTCTGCTTGAGTCCAGTCCACTATTCCAGCTGTGTATCTAATGACTGGAATTGCCCAGGTGTTGATTGTCTTTATGGTATTTCCTCCATTGAATCTGGACTTTAAGATCTTCTTCATTCTCTTGATGTATTTACCTCTAATCTTTTTCTTGACTTCAGTGTGCTTGATGTTGTCAGCTTAAAGGATTCCCAAGTATTTGTAGTAATCCTCCTCATGCAGACTCTTAATGTTATTTTCGTGGGGCATCTTGATTCCTTCAGTTTTCACTATTTTTCCTTGTTTGATAGTAAGTGTGGCACATTTGTCTAAGCCAAAATCCATTGCAATATCTTGGCTATAGATACGGACAGTGTTGAGCAGCGATTCTATTTCAGATGATGTTTTTCCATACAGTTTCAGATCATCCATGTAAAGAAGGTGGGATAGTCTGGCAGATGTTTTTGATGTTTGATAGTCATGTCCTGAATTATTCAGTATTGTTGACAGAGGAAACAGGGCAATAACAAATAATAATGGTGATAATGAATCTCCTTGAAATATTCCTCTCTTGATGTTAACCTTTCCCAGTCTCTCACCATTGATTTGCAACTGTGTCTTCCATTGTGCCATCGATCTTTGCACAAATTTTCTGATGTTTCTACTGACTCCTGTTATTTCTAGGCACTTGAGTATCCAGTCATGTGGCAGAGAGTCAAGTGCCTTTTTGTAGTCAACCCATGCCACATTCAGGTTGGTCTTCCTTCTCTTGCAGTTTTCCAAGATCATTTTGTCTATTAGGAGTTGATCTTTTGTTCCTCTGCTATTGGGGCGGTTTCCTTTCTGCTCAGGTGGGAAGAGATTGTTTTCAACTAGATGCTGTTGCACTGCATCAGCTACTACACCAGTTAGTAATTTGAAAGTTGTTGGTAAACAGGTAATTGGCCTGTAGTTACCTGGTGTTGCCCCTTTTGCTGGATTTTTCATTATTAGGTAGGTTTTCCCATTTGTTAGCCACTTTTCAATTTCTCCTCCTTGTAGTATATTGTTGAACTGTTTGGCAATGAGTGGGTGTATAACAGTTAGATGTTTCAACCAAAACCCATGCAGTTCATCTTCACCTGGTGCTGACCAATTTTTTATTTTCTTTGCTCTTTTTTCTACCATTTTTGTTGTTATTACTAGTTCTTTCATTTCAACTTCTTTTTTATTTGCATCCACCTCTTTTAACCAAGCTGCATCCTTGTTGTATTTCTTTGGGTTATCCCATATCTGCTTCCAGAACTGCACTGTTTCTTTCTTGTCAGGTACTGACTGATTCCTTGCAGTTTCTCCATTGATGGATTGGTAGAAACATTTCTGATTGGATTGAAATTGGAGGTTCTGCCTATAATTTGCAATTCGAGCTTCATATCTACTGATTTTCCTGGCTATAGCTGTTATTTGTTGCTTTATTATCTCCAGTGCTTCCTTGATCTTCCTTGTTTCTAAGTGGTTTTTCCTGATTAGGTATTCTTTGATCTTCTTCAGCTTCTTTTATTTCATCTGTTCTAGCTTGCTTGCATGTGATTTTAACTTGCTGATCTTATTTTCTAGTCTAACCTTCCATTTTTATGGTGCATTGTTTGTTTGTTTTTCTTCTTTGTTGATTGTGCATCCCGGGTATTCAGTTATAACTGCAGCTGTGCTGTACATTAGTCGGTTTGTTTCTTGCAGTGAATTGGTCCTTATACTTGATATTGCAGTATTTGCATCTTTTAATGCTTGTGCTAGCTGTTTCTTTGGAACAAGCTTCAATGCAGGCAGCCTTATTCTGTTGTTTTTGTGCTGTTCTAGATGTTCAGTTATTCTTTGTTTCAATTGTTTTATTTCTTTAGCTAGAGGGTTTATTATTATTATTAATATTATTATTATTATTATTATTAACAACACAAATTTCAGTCCTGATTATGGTGGTAAATAGAACAGTCTTTATAATAAGGCTCCCTTCATCCAGGCCTTCATTTTGTGTAGTGGCTTTCCTGCCTGAACTGCTCCATGCTGTGGTTGTGTTGATAGTTGACTTTTGCAGACTTTATCCTGCTTTGTCTTGGTGTTGAATGTGAAGCTTGTCAGGAGTTCATGGCTGCCATAGATCTGGTCTAGGTCATCCAAATCTGATCCACAGTGTGTGTGTGTGTGGGCCTACACTGGATCTGTTCTTTCTCTCAGACCACTCATGTCTTTCTCCTCTGGATTCCTGCAATGTGATCTACATAGGGCTGCCCTTGAAGACCACTTGAAAGCTGCAGCTAGTCCATAATGCTGCACAAATAGTCCCAGGTGAACTCTGGGAATTCCATGTTACACTACTACTCTGTGAACTGTACAAGCTATCACTGAGCTTTTGAGTAGGATTCAAATAGTTGTCATCCATGAGCTTTTCATCACATAGACCAGTAGTTCCCAACTTCAGCAGATTTAAGATGAGTGGAGTTCAATTCCCTCTTTATTGTCTGAGGGATTCTGGGAGTTGAAGTTCACCTATCTTAATGAATGGACTTCAAATTCCTCTTTGCTGTCTGAGGAATTCTGGGAGTTGAAGTCCTCCCATCTCGAAGCTGCTAAAGTTGGCAAGCACTGGCGTAGAGCCTAGTTATTTGCAGTGCTGCTTGTCTCTGATTACTTCTGCCCATCCTGTAAGGAATGACAAAGTTGACATGCCGCAAGTCCCATCGGTCAAGATGTATCATCTGGCGGAATCCAGGAGCTGCGGCTTCTCTTCTGCCCACCGGAATAGCGTCCCCTCAGACCTGGATCGCCCCATCTCGGCCTGCCTTTCAAGCGGCTCTGAAAACCAGGACTGTCTCCCAATCTTGGTTTGTTGTCGTTTCTGGTTGCTCAGTTTGTGCAATATGTTTTTATTATATTTTATCCTTCCTGATGCTTATTTGTCATTTTTCATTGGGCAACCCCCTCAGAGTCATGTGTTGAGTGGGTGGCCGTCTCAATTAAACTACAAACAAGGAAACAAACAATCTGGGGTGCATCTGTGAAAAAGATCCCTTTCGTGACAGTCACAGGAAAAAATCTGAACTCCCTCAGATTTTCTGTCATAAAATTAGGTGAGAATCCAGGACTCTTGAGGGGAATAAATGATTTTAAAAGATGACTAGAGGACTGGAGGCTAAAACATATAAGGAACGGCTGCTGGAATTGGGTCTGTCTAGTTTAATGAAGAGAAGGATGAGGAGGGACAGGATAGCAGTCTTCCAATATCTCAGGGGCTGCCCCAAAGAAGAGGGAGTCAAGCTATTTTTCAAAGTGCCTGAAGGCAGGACAAGAAGCAACGGGTGGAAACTAATCAAGGAGAGAAGCAACCTAGAATTAAGGAGAAACTTCCTGACAGTCAGAGCAATTAACCAGTGGAACAACCTGCCTCCAGAAGCGGTGAATGCTCCAACACTGGAAGTTTTTAAGAAGAGACTGGACAGCCATTTGTCTGAAATGGTATAGGGTTTCCTGTCTGAGCAGGGGGTTGGACTAGATGACCTCCAAGGTCCCTTCCAACATTATTATTATCGATCATTGCACAGTCAGACAGATGTTCAGACTGGATTTGGCATTTTGTCTACCTATCGAGTCCTTACCCAGGACCTGGGATAGGCAGATATGGATGTTTGATGGTATTACAGGTATCGTTATTATTATTATTATTATTATTATTAGTAGTAGTAGTAGTAGTAGTAGTAGTAGTAGTAGTAGTAGTAGAGGGATCTTTTTAGTGAATTCCATAAGGCCACAATAGGTAAGATTTACTCTTCAGTGTCATTTCTGCGACCCTCCCCCCAAAAAAAACATGGTGCAATCTTTGCGATGTCTGACAAAATAAAATAAGATATATTAAAATAAAATAACAAAATAAAAAATGATTAAAATAATTAAATTAAAAATAATTAAAATAATAAAATAAGATAAATTAAAATAAAATGACAACATAAAAATGATTAAAATAACAAAATAAAAAATAACTAAAATAAAATAACAAAATTAAAAAATAGCTAAAATTAAATAACAAAATTAAAAAATAACTAAAATTAAATAACAAAATTAAAAAATAACTAAAATTAAATAACAAAATTAAAAAATAACTAAAATTAAATAACAAAATTAAAAAATAACTAAAATTAAATAACAAAATTAAAAAATAACTAAAATTAAATAATAAAATAAAATAGGCGAAGCCTTCGTTGACTTCAATACATCTGTTTTAGCTTAGCCTTCCCCTTCTCCATGATAAAAATAAAAATTAAAAATGCAGCTTTGCTGATTTGCGGACATCACTCTATCTCTTCCCTTGCTCTGGAGACCTCAACCTTTGATAAATCACTTTTTAAAAAAAAGTTTGCTGATTTGTTAGAAAAAGGTGGCGCATGCCAGCCATGAGGCTTGAAACCTTGAGGGAGATTTGTGAAATGTTCATGACTGGCTGGAAAAGCCTTGATGGATTTGGAGTTATGAAAAATGAATGGACAAATTAACGAACGCTGAAAGATTGGATTTCTTTTTTTAAATTTAATTGCAGAAAACAGGTAGCAGTTGCATTTGGTTCTTCTGACATGATTCATTATATTTATGTGTGATGTATGTTATCTATAAAACTTAACACATAGAGAGAGAGGCAGAAAATTTATTTATTTTATTTATTAGATTTTTAAACTCTGCCTTTATTCCTTTATAAATACAGGTAGTCCTCGACTTATACTGAACTGACTTACCCATTGTCAGTTCATTTAGTGACTGTGCAAAGTTACAATGGAAAAAGTGACTTATGACCGTTTTTCACACTTACGACCATTGCAGCATCCCCATGTCACAGGATCAAAATTCGGACACTTGGCAACTGGCTCATATTTATGACCATCACAGTGTCCCAGGAATCCCCTTTTGTGACCTTCTGACAAATAAAGTCAATGGGGAAGCCAGATTCACTTAACAACTGTATTATTAACTTATCAAATGCAGTGATTCACTTAACAAAAAAAAGTCATAAAATGGAGCGAAATTCACTTAACAAATTTTGCATAACAACATAAATTTTGGGTCCAATTGTGGTCGTAAGTCGAGGACTACCTGTAATTCAAGGTAGTGAACATACATAAAGCTTCTCCCTCTTATTTTCCCCACAACAGACTTGTAAAGTGGATTTTAGAGAGAGAGGAAGACTGGTCAAAACCACCTAACTGACTTTCAGCCGCCTAAGGCAGGACTAGAACTCATAGTCTCCTGGTGATTGGTACAAAGTCACTCAGCTGACTTCCATGTCTAAGGTGGGACTAGAACTCACAGTCTCCTGGTGATTGGCCCAAAGTCATCTAGCTGGCTTTCATACCTAAGTTGGGACTAGAACTAACAATCTCCAGTTTTCTACCTTCCTGCTCTGTTTTTTTTTTAAATAAAATAAACAGTCCTGGGAAATACAAGCTAACATCATTCCCCTGCCCCTCCCCCATTTTGCCCACATCCTATTTTGGGTGACTGTGGTAACCCATCGTCAGCTCCCCTGCCTTTTTAATACTAACTATCATCCCTGTTTGTGACATGTTTGTGCAAGAGATGCTGAAGATGCAGGTGGGAGGGGGTGCAAATACTTTCAGCAGTGACAACTTCTTAAAATAGCCTGCATGTGTGAATTTCTGTCACTAGCCAGGACCCCCCACGCGTCCCCCAGGCGGAGGGGTCGAGTTGCCACCCCTGCACTATTCAACCCAGCCAAGATGCTGAGCTGAAACATTGCTCTGTTTTAGAGTGGATCTGGAGGAAAATCTCCTGTGGTCACAATTTGCGGGCTGGCTTAGTCCCTCCCCAACCGGGGAGGCAGCTGCGTGCCCCTTGCCCACCCCACCCATTGCAAAACATTAGAGGGAGCCCCCGGCCTTTAAGGGAAGGGAGGAAAAGAGGACAGAGCCCTCCTGGGTCAGCTTCATTTCCCCTCCTCCCCATCTGGCTGGAGGGTGGAATTCTGTGGGGGGTGGGGTAAAAACAGGAAAAAGGGGGGGGGGGTGTGCAGAAGAAACCAGAATTCAGCACCTGGCATGAGGAATCTATTATGTCCTGGTCCGGCAGGCACAGGCTGTAGCAATTGGCCCGGGAAGACCATGTAGATGCCCGGGACAAGAAAGGCTGCTCCCAGCCTTGCGTGCACATGCACGGCAGGAAAAGATCCTTTGCAATGATTGGCCAGCAAGGTATTGTGCAAGGGGGCTATAAAAGGGGGCCGCACCATTTTAAAACCTGTTCTGTTGGTGTTTGCAATAAAGGAGACTGTTGGAACTCGTTGCTTCATCTCAATGCCTCTTTTCCTGAAACAGAACATTGGCAATGAAGGTGGGATGCCTGCAAGGCAAACAGATTAAGAAGCCAAGCTGACTCACCACAGGGGGGCTTGCAGCTCAGAGAAGTGTGGCTCCTGAAGATTGACTTAGCCTGCCAGCACTGAGACGCTGGAGGTGAGCTCAGAAAAGGGGGCCCCTTCTCAATCCTTGCAGCAAGAGGCTTGGACGAAGTTCCTGGGCTGAAATGATGGCAAAGATAGGCCGGCTTTCAGAATTTGACACAGCTTACCCATAATGCTGGAGCTTGTATGTGGCCCAGGTGGAGAACTACCTCCGGGTGAATCAAATTCGTGAAGATGACCTCAAAGCTGCCATGCTGCTGTGTGTGTGTGTGTGGGCAAGAGACCTTCAAGATTGCGGAGAATCTGGTTGCCCCAGCCTCACTGGAATCAATCACCTACACAGAACTGAAGCGGATGCTTCGAGAGCATTTTGAACCCAGTAACTGCCTGGCGACACACGTTTGAGTAGAGGGACCAGAGGCCTGGTGAGTCTGCAGCAGAGTTTATTGCGGCCTTGCAACAAGCAGCAAAGACTTGGAGGAGAGACTGAGAGATCGGCTGGTCTGTGGCCTGTGTTGCGTCCTTCGCGAAATGGCAATGACACGAGAAGCAGTTGTAGTTCTCAGGAACTTCTTTATTTCTGTTCAGCATACTGGTTACAAGACGCCAACAATGCCCAAATCTCCCGGCCTCTTTTATAGGCCATTCCCGGGCCAATCTGCAACATTTGGCGCGCCAGCACCCGCGCATGCGCGCAAGTGCTGGCGACAGCCAGTCTGGTCCCGGGCAGCTTGCACCTGCCCAGGACCGTTGCAATGCCCCAAGCCTGCTTCCACAGGCTCAGGACATAACACCCCACCCCCCCGGCTAAGACTATGATCATACAATAATAACATACAACCTAATGCGAGCGTGGTGCCCATACTACCTAGTGCCAGTTATTTCCTCTGCTTCTATTATTCCCAGTGTTCTAATTTCCTATGTGTACAGGAATGTTCTCTGTTAACTCTGTTTTGCCAGTAGAGTTACAAAATCTTCTAAATACTTAGGAGATCTTCTGGCTCTCTGTGACCTCCTGACTTCTGGGTACCTGCCAAGTACCCCTTGACTGAGGGGTGATACATACCTGTCCCCCCTGTTACACCCTGGTGATTCCCAAGGACTGTGCTCCACTGCCTGGCCTGCTTGCTTGCCCACCGGGCTCGTCAGGCCAGGGCTTCTTTCTCTGTTTGACCTGGTTGTCCTGCCTAGCTGCAGGCTCTCTGGCCCTCTTAAGTGACTGTCACTGTTGGGCGATTCTATAGGACCTCCCAGGTCCATCCAAGACCTGTCAGGAAGTTGTCTTTCCCCTTGTTCCCATTCTGTCCCTGGGCTTGTGGGGTTTTCAGTGCTGTCCCAAAACTCAGTTGTCCCCTGAGTGAAGTCAGAGGTGTTGTAGTCGGGATTTGGTTCCTCGACCACCTCCCTGTATGCTTGCCCCCTTCTAGGACAGGGGTAGTGTCGGGCCAACTAGAGGGAATGTGTGCCAGCTCTCTTGCAGGGTGTGGTTTGTTTGGACGCTCCCGGATATCCTCCCTGACTGGAGTACGAGTGATGCGGGTGAGTAGTGATTATTCCCCCGGGGTGACTCCATGGCTGGAGTAGGCACTGGTGCCTGAGTTCTAGTAGGGCTCCATGAATTCCTGTTTGGAGCACTCGCGGAACTTTGGAATGAGCTGTCTGTAGCTTCCTTGTTAATGATGGGCAGCAGCCCGTACTCTTCCCTTTGCCCTAAAGGGTCCCCCTCTCCCCTGGAAAAGACCCAGGAGTCTCAGTGGGCAGGTCCCGTCTAGTGCGGAGCTGGTCAATGTGTTGACACAGGACACGACCGTTGTCCAGGGACACCTCGTAGGACAGAGGACCTGTGACTCTGGATACAGTGGCGGGGACCCATGAATGGCCAGGCCCATAGTTACGAGTCCAAACCGGGGCACCCACAAGCAGCTGTCTAGGTGCCCTGGGGTGTGTGAGTGTGGAAGGAAGTATTTCCGGATGCAACCGGTCAAGCTTGGTGGTCAGTTTGCGCCCCCAACGAAGTTCAGCTGGGCTCCTCCCGGTAGAAGTGGACGGTGTAGTGCGATAAGAAAGGAGGAAGTCAGCCAACCTGTGATGCCAGTCTCCATAGGTAATTTTCTTCAAGGTGTCCTTGGTGATGCGAACCATGCGTTCAGCCATACCGTTGGTGGATGGGTGGAAAGGCGCAGAGGTGGCATGACGAATCATGTTGGCCTGTAAGAAAGCTTGGAATTCGGAAGAAGTGAATTGACGGCCATTGTCAGATACGAGGACATCAGGAAGCCCGTGTGCAGCAAAAATCCCCCTCAGTACTTGAATAGTCTTTGCAGTGGTGGTGGAAGAGACAGGTACAACCTCAAGCCATTTTGAATGGCTATCAACTAGGACCAAGAAGAATTGACCCTGAAAGGGCCCAGCGTAGTCAATGTGCACCCTAGACCATGGAGACTGTGTTTCCTCCCATCTCTGTACAGGAGCTTGGGGCATTTCAGGGCGCGAGCGTTGACAAAGGTGGCATGCATGCACCTTAGCTTCAATGTCTCTATCTAACCCAGGCCACCACAACTGGCTGCGCGCAAGCGCCTTCATGCGTACAATGCCAGGATGACCCTCGTGGAGGGAACCTAAGACCCTAGTCCTCATTGAGGTAGGAATGACAATTCTGCTTCCCCAAAGCAGACAACCCTGGAAGGTGGACAATTCGTTCCTTTTGGACCAGAAACTCTGAAACTCAGTGCCAGGACAGCTCTCTGGCCATCCAGATAAAACCCATGAAAGAACACGTGCAAGTGTGAGATCTGTGGCTGATTCAGCGGCCACATCCCTGGCATCTAAAGGAGACTCAGGCAAGGCCTGAATGGAAAGGATATTGATAGTTGGTGCAGGGTCAGTTTCTATTACCGGCAGGGGTAACCTACTGAGGCCATCAGCATGGCCCATTTCCTTCCCAGGTTTGTGAAGTAAGGAGAAATCATAGGCAGACAGAAAGATAGACCATCTCAGCATTCGGGGGGAGATGATCTGGGGAGTTTGTTTATGTGTGGTAAACAGTCCCAACAAAGGCTTATGGTCAGTGAAGACTGTGAAATGCCTGCCATATAAAAAATCATGGAATTTTTTGATTCCAGCAACAACAGCTAAAGCCTCCCTGTCTATTTGAGCATAATTTCACTCAGCAGAAGACAAGGTTCTGGAGTAATATGCAACAGGAACCTGAGTTCCGTCTGATCTGAGGTGGCTTAGTACGGCTCCCACCCCATAAGGAGAAGCATCACAAGCGATGCACACAGGAAGGGATTCATTGAAATGTGCAAGCACACTGTTAGAAGTGAGTAAGGCCTTGACCTCATTGAAACTTGCTTTGTGTTTTTGTGACCACTGCCACACTGCCTGTTTGTCCAGAAGCCTGTGAAGAGGCTCGGCTACACTAGCCTTGTTTGGGAGGAAGGAGTTATAGAAATTCAGAAGGCCCAGAAAAGCCTGTAGTTCGGCCTTGGACTTTGGCCTAGGGGCATGCATAATGGCTTCCAGTTTGGATTCAGCAGGGTGAATACCGGTAGCATCGATTTTGAATCCCAGAAAATCTGTAGAAGGCACTCCAATTTTACATTTGTCCTTCTTAAGTTTGAGGCCCGTTTTCCTGAACCTCAGCAGAACAGCCCTTAATCTCTCAGCTAAGTTGTGTGTAGAGTCCCCTGCAATTAAGACATCATCAAAATAGGGGCAAACCCCTGGTATACCCCGTAGTGTGTTTTCCATTACGCTTTGGAAAATTCCAGGAGCGACATTTACTCCAAATTGTAACCTCTTTACCCTGAATGCCCCCCTATGGGTCACAATGGTCTGAGCTACAGCAGCAGTATCATCAACAGGCAGCTGTTGATACGTCTGAGCTAGGTCAAGCTTTGCAAAAACGCGCCCCCCCTTGAGGGAGGCCAGGATATGATTGACCACAGGAACAGGATAGGCATGTTGCTGCAATGCCTTATTTAGAGTGCATTTGTAATCTGCACAGATGCGAATGTCCCCATTTGCCTTAAGAGGCGTGATAATGGGGGTCTCCCAAGGACTGGAGTCGACAGGTTCTAAAACTCCTTGCTGAATCAATTTGTCTAATTCAGTGTCAATTTTACCTTTTAAAGCAAAAGGAACCCTTCTTGCTTTGATTCTAATAGGGGTGACAGTGGGGTCTAACTTCAGTGACACAGGGATTCCTTTGTACGTGCCCAGCTGGGGGCTGAAAACATCTGCAAATTCTTTGCAGATTTCTTGTAGGTCAAGTGTTTGCAAACTATTGAGCCCTGTGATGTGTATTCCCAAGGCCTCAAACCAATCGAGTCCTATGAGACTCATTCGTTCCCCCCCTACCACTACTACATCTAGTGGACCTTCAAAATCCTTATAGTGTACGTTAAGGGTGGCCTCCCCCTTAACACACACTCTGGAGTTTTGAAAGTCTGTTAACACAATGTCGGAAGGCCTCAGCTTGGCCTGAAATCGCTGCCGGAACAAATCTTCCTAAACATGTGCATAGAAATGATCGAAAGTGCAGACCCCGTATTCCATAGCCAATGGAACCCCTTGTAGCTTCACTTTAAGTGACAGCTTTTTCTTGATGTGCTTGTGTGTCCCTGTCTTGTAAATGCTTCTTCGCGAAGCGCAGAACCCCACCCTGTTTTGGCTGGGAACCCTGGTACCTTTCAGGCGCAATTCTTCCTGAGGTTGTATCTTCTGACGGCCCAGACACACAGCTGCAATGTGGCCCTGCTTTCTGCATGCCCTAGAGATAGCGGAGCGGAATCTACAGTCGGTCCTCTTGTGGCGACCTCTACAACCGACGCACTTGGGGAGAGCTGAAGAGCTTCCTTTCTGTTTCCCTTCTTTCGTGGGGTAGAGATGGTCTACTTCATCGTCAGGATCCTTCTCTGGGTTCCTTTGGGCTCCTTCCTGGTGCACAGACGCAGCCTCTGGAGTGCTTCTAATCGGCCTCATGTTCTTGATGGTGCCGCCCGCTGCCTCTTCTGCAGTAACCTCTCTCAAGGCATCTTGGAATGATAAGTCTTCTTTAGCAAAAAGTCTCTGCTGTAATTCTCTATGCCTCAGTCGCATACAAATCTGTCTCTCAGCCATTCTTCTAGATCCTTGAACTCGCAGTGTTTAGCGGCTTTTCTCAGCGCAGCAATGTATTCTTTGGCTGATTCTCCGGGTCACTGATCCCTCTGTTCGAAGGTGTGGCGCCAAGCGATGACGGACAGCTTGGGCTGGAAGTGTTCCTTGAGTAGTTTTTTGAGATCTGTGTAGTTAACAGATTCTAGAGGTACAGGTGCTGCTATGTTTTCAGCGATTTCGAATGCGTCTTGACCGCAAACGCACAGCAGGGTGGCGCTTTCAAACTATCTTCTCTTACTTGGTTGACTTTAAGATAGTTTTCCACCCTGGCTACGTAGGACTCCCATCTTTCCGGATGCGAGACGTCGAATTCTGAAAGTCTTCCTACTTTTGCCATTTTTGTAGAAAAGGAAGGGTCTATCAGCAAGCCTACCCCCGATGCTCGCTGGATTGGCAGGTAGCTGCCGAGTCAACGCCGTTCCTACCAAATTTATAGGCTCAACTCCTGGATTGCTAAGCAGAAGAACTTGCCTAGAGATGTTGTGATTTATTTTACAAAGAAGTCCCTGCGGAATGAGATTATACAAGCTTTTTACAATAAAAGATTTCAGATTGCTGCCCAAGATGTCATCATTTTAAAGGAAATCCCATCCAAAATTTTAAGAAGCAGGAAAGATTTTGCTTTTTTAACCAATGAGCTTAAAGCTAGATCGATGCCATTTAGATGGGAAATTCCGATGGGTATTGTTTTGAGCCATGCTGGGACACGCTACAGATTGAACACAGTTGATAAAGCTAGAGACTTTTATACTTCGGTCCTGGGTGCAGGCTCAACTTCATCTGGTCGGAAATCTTTGAGTGGCAAGGAAGTTGAGCAGCAATCTGAGGCATTAGATTTGGTTTCCGCTGGGATGATAGAAGCTGTAAAGCAACGCCAGACGGAGGTTAAAGAGCAGAGGATGACCCGTGCAGCCTATAAGCGTAAAGAGAAGGAGCAACGTAAAAAAGAGCCTAAAGAGAGTTCTCCTGGAAGTGCATCACCGCCGGTGGGAGGAGCAAGACCCAAGAGTTATGCAACACACGCAGCTCTTTCAGAGTTTGATGGTGTCTTCTCCAGGCTGCGTGCCAAGGGAGATGGCAAAGTTTTTGACTTGGAATGTTAATGGATTGAATTCTCCTCAGAAACGCAAAAAAATCTTTTATTATTTGAAGCAACATACTAATGATGTTATTTGCTTACAGGAAACTCATATTTTACTTAAAGATCAGAAATATTTAGTTAATGCTCGTTTGGGATCTCATTTTATATCTTCTGCTCCTGGGAAGAAAGGGGGAGTTGTTATATATGTTAAACAAAACCTACCAGCTTGTCTGGTAGAATCAGATCCCCAGGGGAGATATGTGATGATTGAACTTGGTATTTATGGTAAGAAAATACTTATAGTTGGACTTTACGCTCCAAATCAACAACAGGAACAATTTTATAAGCAGTTACATCAAAAAATAACATTGTTTGATTATAGATCAGTGGTATTAATGGGTGATTGGAATGGTGTCCTAGATATACAAAGGGACAAGAAAGGTTCCTCTCCTTTTCTCAAACAAGCAAGGCTACCTAAAGCCTTTTTTGATATGAAAGAAGACTGGGAATTAAGGGATTATTGGCGGGAACGTAACCAAGAGGAGAGAGACTTTACTTTTTTTCTGATAGACACCAATCTTTTTCAAGAATTGACTTTTTCTTGATTACCACGGACTTGTATAATAAAGTAAAGAATGTAAAGATTTTTCCTAGATCACTGACGGATCATAGTCCAGTTTGGATGGAGCTGAGTCAAGAGAAAGAGGAAAGAAGATCCTGGAGAGTTAATGAAAATTTGTTTAGACAAGAAAAGAATGTTCAAAAACTAAAGGAGTGTTTAAAGGACTATTTTGCTTTGAATATGTACAAGGGGACTTCAATGTCAATGGTATGGGATGCAGGTAAAGCATTTATGCGCGGTGTTTTGATAAAAATGAATAATTCTTATAAGCGAAATCAGATTCAGAAACGTAGAGAACTTGAGGATGAAATTAAATTGAAAGAAAGGGCTTTGATTCTAAATCCTTCTGATGAAAGTATTAAAGAATCTGTAAAGTTATTAAGGTCACAATTTAATATGTTGATAGCAGATCAAGCGGCAACCAACTTATTATTTATGAAACAAAATACATTTTGTAATGCTAATAAGCCGGGGAGATGGTTGGCTTATCAATTAAGAAAGAAACAGAGACAGAGAATAATAGAGACAATAAATTACAAGGGTAAACTAGTTTCTCAGAAGGAATTAATTAAAAAATCTTTTTTGGATTATTATCAAAACTTATATAAATCTACTAATGTACAATTGTTAGATATAAATAAATATTTAGCTGAGGCAAGTTTTACTAAATTGACTGAGGATCAGAAATATGAAATTAATGGCTTAATTACTAAGGAGGAAATTGCCTCAGCAATTCAACAATTGAAATTAGGGAAAGCACCGGGTACGGATGGGTTAACAGCTGTTTATTATAAAGCTTTAATGGAGGAGATGAACCAACCATTAAATGATCTTTTTAATGGTATCTTACAGGGCTTAGAGATTCCTCCTTCATGGCGTAGTGCTTTTATATCATTGATTCCAAAGGAGGATCAAGATCTTACTTTACCAAAAACTTATAGGCCTATATCTCTTTTAAACGTGGATTATAAGATATTTGTAAAAATTTTGGTAAATAGGCTTATGAGGGTGGTGCATCATCTTGTGCATAAAGATCAATCAGGGTTTATAACATGAAGGTATATGAAAAACAATGTTAGACAAATTATTAATCTATTAGAATACTTAGATAAGAACAACCAAGTTCCTGCAGGGCTCATATTTTTAGATGCTGAAAAAGCATTTGACCAATTGAATTGGCATTTTATGCTAAGAGTAATGGAAGAAATGAATTTTGGTGAAAACATATTACGAGCCCTTAAGGTAATATATCAAAAACAAACAGCACAACTTATTGTTAATGGAGGTCTTTCGGAGGTTTTCACAATAGAGAAAGGTACTAGACAGGGGTGTTCTTTATCGCCATTGTTGTTTGTTTTAACATTGGAAATATTATTGATCAAAATTCGAGAGTCTCAGGAAATTAAAGGAATATATGTTAATAAAAAAGAATATAAGTTAAGAGCTTTTGCGGATGACTTTGTTGTTACTTTGTCGCAACCTGATTATTCTGTAGTAAACTTATTACAGTTGATTCATCATTATGGCTTGGTCTCGGGTTTTAAGATTAATGTAAATAAGACCAAAATTTTACCTAAAAATATGTCTAGTCAGGATAAGCAGATTTTGACTAACCTGACGGGTTTTGAGATTGTTAATAAGGTAAAATATTTGGGGGTGATGTTGTCTGTTTCTAATGTAAAATTATTTAAAAATAATTATGACAGGTTGTGGGTCAGGGTACAGAAGGACTTGAAGAACTGGGAAAAGTTGCAATTATCCCTCATGGGAAGAAGTGCAGTGATAAAAATGAATATTTTACCCAAGTTTCTTTTTCTGTTTCAAATGTTACCAATTTTGAAAAATGAGATTAATTTAAATGAGTGGCAGAAGGGTCTTAATAAATTTATCTGGGCAGGGAAAAAGCCAAGGGTTAAGTTTAAAATTATTCAAGACTTCCGTGAGAGGGGTGGACTTAAGGTACCAAATTTGAAATTATATTATGATGCGGTGGTTTTAACACTAATCAGTGATTGGGTAAATTTGACAAACTCTGAGATACTTTATCTAGAGGGATGGGACTTACTTTATGGGTGGCATGCCTATTTAATATTCAATAAAAAATGGATTGGACTTTTAAATCTCATATCTTAAGAATCTCTTTACTTAGGATTTGGAGAAAATATTATAAAAGTGATTTCAAAGTACCATTATGGGCTATACCTTGGCATGCGATAGAAGCAATAAAAAGAGGGGTTAAAATGGATATGGTGTCCTACAGACAGTTACTTAAATGGGATGGACAAAACTGGCAATTAAAATCACGGGAAGAGTTAGCACAAGAAAACTTTATTTATTCTTGGTTCCAATATAGGAAATTATTAGACAGATGGAAGATGGATTGTAAGGTGGGTTTTCTTAGAGAAGATGAAAATCTTATCAAGCAAGTGAAGGATTCAAGACAAACCCACATTAAGAGAATTTATGCGGTTTTAGTTGAATTGGATTCAGAAACGGAACTAATTAAAGATTGTATGATAAGATTGGCGCAGAATTTTGGTGAGCCAGTTTCATTGGACACCTGGGAAAAAATTTGGGTGAGAAATGTCAAATTTACACAAGCACAGAATTTAAGGGAGAATTTCTATAAAATGTTTTATAGATGGCACCTTGATCCACAAAAAATGTCTTATATGTACCCTGACGTGCAACCCAAATGTTGGAGATGTGGTTATAAGGAGGCTTCCTATTATCATATTTGGTGGTCATGCAGAGAGATAAAAGCATTTTGGATCAACGTATGGTGGAATATCCAGAGAATTTTTAGAAGGAGGGTAAAATTTACTCCGCAATTATTTTTGTTAGGTATTGTTACAGATTGTGATACAAAGGAGGTTGTATTGATTTTAAATTTGATTACAGCCGCTAGGCTGTTAGTAGGACAATATTGGAAGAAGGAATCCTTGCCTACATTGCAGGAATGGTTTCTTAAAGTAGCTTATCTGGCGGAAATGGCACAGATCTCGGCTTTCTTAAAGCAACAAACGCAAGAGAAGTTTTTTGCTGTTTGGGATAAATGGATAAAATTTATACAATTTAGATTGGGTATACAAAAATATTATATAGTTTTTTCATAATTTTTATTTTTATATATATTATAGATAATCTTTTTATATATATAAATATAAAGTTCTTAATTTAATTTTTATTTTTACTTTTTAAGCCTATATTCTGCTCTGGGAAGCTCAGGGGGGGGGAAGGGAGGGGGGGGGTTGGGAGGGGTGGGGGGGTTTTTTTTTATATATGTATTGTTTAGTTTTATTTTTTTGTATATGTTGTCTCTTGTTTTGTATTCTTTTTTCTTTTTTGTAAAATTTATAAAACTTTTAATAAAAAAAAAAAAAAAGAAAGTGCAGACCCCGTATTCCATAGCCAATGGAACCCCTTGTAGCTTCACTTTAAGTGACAGCTTTTTCTTGATGTGCTTGTGTGTCCCTGTCTTGTAAATGCTTCTTCGCGAAGCGCAGAACCCCACCCTGTTTTGGCTGGGAACCCTGGTACCTTTCAGGCGCAATTCTTCCTGAGGTTGTATCTTCTGACGGCCCAGACACACAGCTGCAATGTGGCCCTGCTTTCTGCATGCCCTAGAGATAGCGGAGCGGAATCTACAGTCGGTCCTCTTGTGGCGACCTCTACAACCGACGCACTTGGGGAGAGCTGAAGAGCTTCCTTTCTGTTTCCCTTCTTTCGTGGGGTAGAGATGGTCTACTTCATCGTCAGGATCCTTCTCTGGGTTCCTTTGGGCTCCTTCCTGGTGCACAGACGCAGCCTCTGGAGTGCTTCTAATCGGCCTCATGTTCTTGATGGTGCCGCCCGCTGCCTCTTCTGCAGTAACCTCTCTCAAGGCATCTTGGAATGATAAGTCTTCTTTAGCAAAAAGTCTCTGCTGTAATTCTCTATGCCTCCGCATACAAATCTGTCTCTCAGCCATTCTTCTAGATCCTTGAACTCGCAGTGTTTAGCGGCTTTTCTCAGCGCAGCAATGTATTCTTTGGCTGATTCTCCGGGTCGCTGATCCCTCTGTTCGAAGGTGTGGCGCCAAGCGATGACGGACAACTTGGGCTGGAAGTGTTCCTTTAGTAGTTTTTTGAGATCTGTGTAGTTAACAGTTTCTAGAGGTGCAGGTGCTGCTATGTTTTCAGCGATTTCGAATGTGTCTTGACTGCAAACGCACAGCAGGGTGGCAGCTTTTAAGCTATCTTCTCTTACTTGATTGACTTTAAGATAGTTTTCCACCCTGGCTACGTAGGACTCCCATCTTTCCGGATGCGAGACATCGAATTCTGAAAGTCTTCCAACTTTTGCCATTTTTGTAGAAAAAGGAAGGGTCTATCAGCCAGTCTACCCCCGATGCTCGCTAGATTGGCGGGTAGCTGCCGAGTCAACGCCGTTCCTACTGCTCAGGACTCTCGGGTAAGCTTACACCTGTCTTCGGTCGATGTAAGGCAATCCCACCTTCGTCGCCAGTGTTAAGTCCTTCGCGAAATGGCAATGACACGAGAAGCAGTTGTAGTTCTCAGGAACTTCTTTATTTCTGTTCAGCATACTGGTTACAAGACGCCGACAACGCCCAAATCTCCCGGCCTCTTTTATAGGCCATTCCCGGGCCAATCTGTAACATTTGGCACGCCAGGCACCCGTGCATGCGCGCAAGTGTTGGCGACAGCCAGTCTGGTCCCGGGCAGCTTGCACCTGCCCAGGACCGTTGCAATGCCCCGAGCCTGCTTCCACAGGCTCAGGACATAACAGCCTGCGAAGCCGGGAGTTGCAACTGAAGCTCTTCGCGAAGGGAGGCCTCACGTTCCAAGATGCCCTGAGGGAAGTTTCAGCCAAAGAAGCAGCAGGCGGAGCTGTGAAGGCCTTGCGGCTCGCCAAGCCCCCTCCAGCCACCGTCCATCAAGAGGTTGCTCATGAAGAATCCGAACGGGATCCAGAATTGGAAGTGGACCGGCTGCATCAGACTCCAGGGAGAAAGCCTCACGGAGGAAAAGCCCAGCCAGCACCATCCCCTCGGTGCATCAGGTGTGGAGGCCGCCTCATTGCACAGACTGCCGTTTCCATTCCACCATCTGCAGGGACTGTGGGAGGAAGGCCATATTGCCTCCATCTGTTTGGGTCGCCAGAAGGAATGTTACCCAGAAGAATTGCCTCAGACAGGTACCAGGGTCCCCAGCCAGAACAGGGTGGGCTTCTGCGTGTCATGTAGGAGCGTTTTTAGAACGGGGGTCCACAGGCCACTTAGGAAGAAGCTTCACATCAACGTGAAGTTGCAAGGGGTCCCTTCTTGATGGAACTGGACACTGAGTCTGTTCTATCGATCATCTCCCTAGACACCTTTAACAAGGTCTGCAGTAGAAGCGGCCTACGGGTGAAACTCAGGCTGTCAACCTCATCCTCACAGATTTCCAAAATTCCAGAGTCAACGTGAGGGGGGAGGCCACACTCAAGGTGCAGCATAGGAATTTTGAGGGGCTACTGGATATAGTTGTGGTTGGGAGAGACCGTATGAGTCTCATTGGACTCGACTGGTTTGAGGCCCTGGGAATTCAGGTGACTGGAATACACAGCGTGCAAACAACAGGCCTGGCTGGGGTCTGCAAGGAGTACGCAGATGTGCTTAGTCCAAAACTTGGCTTCTACAAAGGCCCTCTTATTTCTCTGAGGCTAGACCCAGCCATAGCCCCCATTAGAATCAAGCCACGCAGGGTGCCCTTTGCCTTAAAGGGAAAAATAGATGCAGAGCTGGATAAACTGATTCAGCAGGATATCTTAGACCCTGTGGACAGTAGTCTATGGGAAACGCCCATAGTTACGCCACTGAAGGCCAATGGTGAAGTCCAAATCTGTGCGGACTACAAGTGCATGCTTAACAAAGTGCTGCAGCAGCATTTGTACCCAGTACCAGTGGTCAGTCACATTCTAGCCTCCTTCAAGGGGGGCCAGATCTTTGCTAAGCTTGACCTGGCTTAGGCCTATCAACAATTGCCAGTTGATGAGGAAACGGCAGAGGCCCAAACTATAGTGACTCACAGGGGGGCATTCAAGGTAAAAAGATTGCAATTTGGAGTAAACCTGGCCCCCGGCATCTTCCAGAGTGTAATGGAGCAAATGCTCCAAAATATTCCTGGCGTTTGCTCGTACTCTGACAATGTCCTCATCGCTGGGGACTCAGCTGACAATTTAGCTGAAAGGCTGAGAGCCATTTTGTTATGTTTCTGCCAAGTGGGGCTGAAGCTTAAGCAAGACAAGTGCAAGATTGGGGTTACTTCCATGGAGTTTCTAGGATTCCACATTGATGCTCAGGGCATCCACCCTACTGAATCCAAGCTGAAAGCAATTCAGCAGGCCCCAAGCCCCAAATCCAAGGGCGAACTTCTGGGACTGCTAAATTTTTACCACTCATTCCTTCCTCACAAGGCTGCAGTGGCTGAGCCGTTACACCAGCTCTTGGACAAATAGGCCCCTTGGCAGTGGACACAAGTACATGAAAATAGCTTCAAAGAGGTCAAATATGGTCCTCGCGCACTTCAATGAAAAATGCTGGGGTTGTTCACAACAAACAAACAAACCCCGCACATAATATCCCCACGAATGCTGAGGTGGTCTATCTTCCTGTCTGCAAATGACCACACATTGGTTCACAAGCCAGACAAAGAAATGGGTCATGCAGATGGTCTCAGCATGTTGCCATTACAGCAGGTAGAGGCAGATCCAGCACCTGCCAACCGCATCCTGTCTATTCAGGATTTGCCTGAATCTTGCCTCAGTGCTAGGGACGTGGCTGCAGAAACAGCCACCGATCACACTCTAACACACGTACTGACCTGGGCGTTGTCTGGATGGCCTGACACATGTCCAGGCTCAGAATTCCAGAGCTTCTGGCAGAGGAAGCATAAGATTTCCACCTTCAAGGAGCATGTCCTATGGGATAGCCGGGTAGTAATCCCAACCTCATTGAGGACAAAAGGACAAGGGGGGACATGATAGCAGTATTCCAATATCTCAGGGGCTGCCATAAAGAAGAGGGAATTAAGCTATTTTCCAAAGCACCTGAAGGCAGGACAAGAAGCAACGGGTGGA